>NW_011499943.1:682537-693713 GCF_000495115.2 Populus euphratica
TTAAATTCATCAATCAATCCTTTCATTTATGTGATAGGCCTGCATTTAAAATGAACATTTACCATAAATTAAAGGTATCTTATATTATTAGATACGTTATTATAAAACATGTTTTAGTTAAGGAGTTATTGATACTTCGAGAGCAAAATAATGATATAAAACCTTGATAAAAATGCACTTTTAAATACTAATCAGGAGGCGTGTTAAAAGCTTAGATAAAAAATAGTTCGGTTAAGATTTTATCAATATTTTTTTATTAGTTTTATATAAAAATAAATTTATAATTTTTTATTGAGTTATTATAATGTAATTTTCAATCTGATCATTATATTAAGCTAAAATTTTATGAGAGATCTTAAAATATATTGAATAAAATCTTGTTAAATTTTTATGATAAACGAAACTTGGTAGTGTTTTAAAAAAACCATGAAATAAAAACAAAGCAATTCATTAATGGTAAAATGGTTATTTATCATTAAAAAAATAAAACAAATAAGCTCTTCCTTCATTTTATACGTTGCCGAAACAAATAAGCTCTTCCTTCATTTTATACATTGCCGACTAAGACTGTGTTTGGTAGTGTGGTAGCGGTTGTTTTTTAAATAACTTTTTCATGCCGAAATGCATGTTAATGATGTATTTTTATTTTTTAAAAATTATTTTTAACATCAGCACATTAAAACGATCCAAAACATACAAACCATGTTAAATTTTAACAAAAATAAAAAAATAATTTTTTTTTGAATTTTTTGGGAACGCAAGTTCAATTGCGTTCCCAAACAGTCCCTGAGCAAAAACAAGATAGAAAAATAAAAAAGACGATAGAGAAAAGTAAAGAAAAAATATAAAAAAAATGAGAGAATAATTTTGTAAACTTACAAAGTACAACTTATAAAACACTGACCCAAGGAAGAATTAAGTGAAGAAATTATGAAACGAGAAAGGGAAAAAAATTAATTATCTTGTTTTTCTGTTAACATGATATTGTTATTTTATCAAAGTCAAGAAGTTGTTATAATATTAATTTAGATTTGATTATAGATTAATTATATTCCACAAAACATTGAAGGATATAACTTCAATAGTGGATTTATTTTTACTTTCATTTTAATTTTATATACTTTCAAATTTATTTTTTAATATGTTGGGTGATGTATTTGAATTAAAACTTTAATATTAACTTTAAAAATTTATATATATGAGTTAATAATTGATTTTAAAAAATTATATATTTATTTAATAGCCCAGGACAAGAAAAATTCCAAACTCCACCCTTGCTCACATTTTTTTTAAAAAAAAGATTAGTCTCGTTTAGTATTTATATTTGCCTCTCTAAACAATTATGCTTGTTGAGGATCAAATTTATGTTCGTATCCTTGCAGTGACATAGCGATATCTTAATTGTTAGACCAGTGTTTTATTGGTAATTTATAGGATATTTGAGAAAAAAATTGATATTGTTTTTTAAAATATATAAAAATAATATTTTTTTAAAAAAATTACTTTAAATATTACTATATCCAAATATTTAAATTTTTTTTTTAAAAAAAACAAAAGTTCAAGAGAGCGTATGGTAATCAAAGTCTGCAACCAATGTTTTTTTTATTAAAAAAATAGAATACAGAACATATTTAATGAGAAAAATTGTCTTATGACTTAATTGCTTGTATTAAAAATGTACGAGGATACAGTAAAATAGTAATTAAAATACAAAAAGATATCTTGTCTCGAGCGAGCACACGTTGTCAATTGATGGCGTATTGATAAAGGGCAGTCATGTCTCCGTCAAAAACAGTGTGTTACGCAACAAATAATAATAATAATAAAAAAGCAGAGAGAGTATTTTATTTTACTTCTTGTTGCTTTTTGGTTCTCTTTTAGTATAATTATAATTGTTTTTAAAAATATTTTTTATAATAAAATAATTTTTTTATTTTAAAAAATTAATTTTGAGATTAGGATAGCAAAACAATTTAAAATATAAAAATTTATTTTTTAGTAAAAAAATTTAATAATTTAAAAAATACAAATACAACTGCAATTTTAATTGTTGCATTCAAAGCACCACATGATTTATTAATAATAAAATAAAAAAAACATATAATTTAATTAGTTAAATTTTAAATTTATTTTTAAATTTAAGTTTTCTCAAGAATACTAAAAACTTATATAATAATTAATTTTAAAATTCTTGTAATTAATTAAAATATATACAATTTGATGTAGACATCACATTAATAATTAAAAAAATCTCCTATTATTATCCTTTGAACTCTTAGTTGAAAATTTTACGTTATTTTTTACTATGTTAACCCTTTTACTTCCATTTTTGAAACTTTATAATCGTTCCTTTCAATTCCTATCACGAAAGTCTATCAGTTAGATTAATGTTATTATCAATTACTGTCTATTCTGAAATAAGATTCTTGTGTATTGATATAATAACTCTTTATTTTTTGTTTTATTTAAAGAAACCATCAAAAATAAAATTTATTAAATCAGGCTGACCTAATAATTCTCATACTAAGTTAATGTAACATAGATACTTAATAATAGCTAATCCATTCACTTTATACTTTATTTTATTAGTTAAGTCTGATTTATTATGGAAGAGTTAATTTGATTAAATTCATGTTATAAAAAAAATACATGATAATTTTGAAAATAAATATATGTTGATCTATTACAGGTTAATGATGGATTATTTAAGAGATGTTTGGAGAGGAATGGAAAGGTTAAGATTTTCAAAAATTAAATAAAAGGGTTATTATTGTCAAAATAAAAAAAGAGTTGAACCTATTCTAAAGTATGATTATAATTGTTGTTTAAAGTATTTTTATATTAAAATATATTAAAATTATTTTTTTATTTTTAAAAAATTATTTTTAAAAACACTACATCAAGATTATTCAAAATATATAAAAAATTATTTTTTAAAAAACACAAATATAACTATATCTCCAAATGCTTATATAATTAAAAAATTAAAAGCATAAGAACATGAGTTGATTTTTTATTCAAAGTGATTGGTTTGATTATGTAAAAAAATTAAATGATTTTGGCCTATCCAATTACGGCTGTGATTGTATCGATTTTTTTTTATGATTTTTTTTTTATTTTAATATATTATTGTGAAAAATAAATTTTAAAAAATAAAATAAATTTTATCTTAATAAATTAAAAAAATAAAAAAATAAAATTCATCAACCTTCAAATCACGAAGGTGATACGGCCACAGGTGAGGCATCGAATCAATCTCTATAGAGAAAAAATGCAATGGGAGATTTGGAGATGGCTTTAAACTTTAAAGATGCTCATCTCGAGAGGGGCTGACTTGGGAATTTTGATAACTTCTTGTACTAAGAGGATGTTAATTTACAATAATCTCGATTTAAAAATAAAAAAATAAAACTGCGAAGGTCGTTTGTGAGATGCCCTTTAAAGAAGCAAGAATATTTTTATTCGTTCAAGAGAATAATTTTTCCGTCAATAATAAATAAACAATATATTAAGAAAATATATAGAAGTAAATAAAGAATCAAACAAGGAATGATTCTATCCATTTAATAAAATATAATGTTTCCCAATACATGCTAAAATATTAATTCGCAGTCCATTATTCCCATTATTTTTTTTTATATAAAAAAGTATACATTATTTAAATCTCAGTCACATTGTGTGGGATGCGTTATTATCTAGGAAACCACTTTCAAATAACACATGGATGAGTGATATGAGAAGATCAGTAGCATTTCTATGAGTTTTTTTAATTCAACTGGATAATATATTGATTTGATGAAATTTATATCACTCGAATAAATTTGTAATAATTTAGCTATCCTGATGAAACATGGACCAAATAATTGGGTTGATATCAAGAAAAAAAATAATGTTATTTTAATAAAAATAACTAATAAAAAAATAATTTCGTTCACTAACTCATGGGTTTATCAAATAAAATATAAAAAACCCATCTTTTTGGATAGGTTTGGATTAATATTCTTTAGCTTTGGGTTAAAAAATCATATCTATTTTTTTTAATTTTATATTGAATCGAACAAGAAATATAACTTGATTAATTTAAAAATTTAAATTATATGGCTATCTTAATTAAACCCAACCAAAGCAATATCATTTAAAAAAAAAAATCATATCATTTGAACACCAGTGATATTTTTATCAACAATTCATAATTCAATGATTAAATAATGAATATTTTATTTGAATTAATTCTTGAATAAAAAAAATGTAGTAATGGACTTAATGGTCATTGAAGATTCATTCAAAAAAGATGGGCTTCAATACAAGATAATACTGTAGATAGACTTATTAATAGTAATTATACATATAAATAACTCACAATAAATATTCGGTGCTGTTATAAAAAATAATTTTTAAAAATATATTTAATTATAAATATAGTAAAATATTAATTTTTTATTTTTATTTTTAATATTAGTACAAAAAATTATAAAAAATAATTAAAAATATTAATTTAATATATTTTAGACAAAATGTTTTTTTGAAAGCATTTAAAAAAGACGAGTTGAAACTAGAAAAACAACTGTAGCATAAACATTGAAGAAAGAACAAAAGGATATATATATATATATATATATCACGAATCAAAATATCGCGACAAATTACGAGTGATGCTGTTTTATTTTCTTATAAAGACAAAATTACCCTTTCATCACGTAAAAGGACACCTCAATAATAGAAAGCAAAGGCAGAGAGAGAAGTTTTTTTAATAAAAAAAATCAATGAGAATTAAATGAAGGCTCTCTTTCTGTGTTAAGATGCCCTCTGAAGTTTTTAATATATCAACACTTAATATAAAAAGATTTTAAAAAATTATTTAATATATTTTCAAATAAAAATCTATTTTAAAAAACACATTAATCACATTACCAAAAAGCCCCTAAAGCTGGTGCTGCTGCATCTGCTCTTCTGCTTCACTATCTCTCCCTCCCTCTCCCTCTCCCTCTCACTCTCTGTCACTTCCCACACGAGTGCATAGCCAGGCAGTCGCTGTTTCCATTCTTTTCCTGTTCTTTTTATGGTATCGAGTTAACTGGGGCTGAGCTATTATGGGTTGTTGCCAATCTTCTTTTTTAAAACCACGGTTCTCCGATGATAATAAAAACAATCGACGAGAGCAAGAACAACTTCGGGAAAATCAACAGCAGCAGCAACATGTCCGAACTAAACATTCTCCACAGCCAACAAACGGAACGGAAAAAAGCGGTGTTCTAGGTGGAGGTGGAGGTGGTGGCGTGCCGTCTTTCACGGAGTTCTCGTTTGCTGACCTACAAGCTGCAACAAACAACTTTAGTCCCGAGTTTATCGTGTCTGAAAGCGGTGAAAAAGCGTCCAATGTTGTTTATAAAGGACGGTTACAAAATCAGAATAACAGCAATAACATAAGTTGGATCGCTGTCAAGAAGTTTACCAAACTGGCCTGGCCTGATCCTAAACAGTTCGCTGTACGTAAAGAAATTCCCTTCTCTTATTTTTATTTCTAAATTCATTCTGGGGTTTTGATTTTATTGATGGATTTTTTTTCTTGAAGGACGAGGCGTGGGGTGTTGGGAAATTGAGGCACAAAAGGTTAGCAAATTTGATTGGTTATTGTTGTGATGGAGATGAGAGGCTGTTGGTGGCTGAATACATGCCAAACGATACCCTTTCAAAGCATCTGTTTCACTGTATGTACCTTCCTGCATTATATGCATTTTTTTTTTTACATTTTTATTCACCTTTCATTTCCGTGGCTCTTTAGTTTATTAATGTTCATTGAATTTGTTTGAAATTCTAATGTAATTTTTTTGAAGTGAGTTGGATAATGTGGTAAGAAACTTGAATACCTTAAGATTAGGCTGCAATTTGCTGTAATAATAATGGGAATTTGTTCTCGGTGTAGCTAATGTGCTTGAGCTTTGTTTTTGTGTTATTGATGAGTACGTTGCGTTTTTATCACCCGAATGGATACGTGGAATATGAAACCTAATGGAAAATCATGATTGATGGTAGGGGATGGGTTTCCTTTTTCTTCTGTAGGAATATATTAAGGAATTGTTTGTGTTTGAGGCAATGATGCAGCTAATGGCATTTTGATCATGCAAGATGATTCCTGCATGGATACCTCAAATTAATTGTGAGGTGAAAGGAATTTAGATTAGAAACAAGGAAAAAATAAGCTGGAATTAGTTCTTACTCATAAACTACTGTGACTTGAAGGTATGAGCTGGGAGGGTTGTCAAATTTAATATCAGTCTGTAGCAACGTCTCTTGCTATTGTTTATTTGAAGCATTGGTATCTTGTAAACTGAATTGGAAAATTATTCAGAAGTCACTGGCAAATTTGTCTACCAGAATATTGCTATTTTTCTGTCCATGAATATGATTTTACTTTACTTTCTTGACAGGGGAAAATCAAACTATTGAGTGGGCCATGCGTTTGAGAGTTGCACTTTATATTACTGAAGCCTTAGATTATTGTAGTTCTGAAGGTCGTCCACTGTATCATGACTTGAACGCTTACAGGGTTCTTTTTGATGAGGTATTGTAAGTTATCTCTTTTGTGAGCTTGATGGTCTACCATAATTTAGTCTGTCAGTCCAAGATTGACAAAAAACATTTATTTGATTAGTTTAACATCTTTGGATGTTGTAAGATATTGTCCTCTGGAGGATCTATTGGGATTTATAAAAGGAGAGTGGTAATCTAGTGGATGGTTTTGGCAGAATGGAGATCCCCGGCTTTCATGTTTTGGATTGATGAAGAATAGTATGGATGGAAAGAGTTACAGCACAAATCTTGCTTATACACCTCCTGAGTACCTAAGAAATGGTAAATACTTTTACTTGTTATAAATCTACTTAGACAGTTGTAGATGTTGGTTTTTGCGACTTATGTAGTTCAGTAGTCAGTTTTCTTTCACTTCTGTGCTTACAATGTGTTATTTATGTCTTCTTTGGTGTTGGAAATCCTTGAAAACAATGGTTTGAAATGCATGATGACAATATTTTGGTTGAAAGTCATATCCTACTAGCTACACCTTGAAAAAAAAAAAAACTCGTTATGAGTTTTACAGAACCTGCAGCGTTTATCAGACAGAGGAGAAAAATCAAAGGGAATGCATGTACCAAATGTAAGAAGAGAACCATGTCTTTTCAAAATTGAATTGAATTTATTCCCAAATAAGATACAGTATCATCTTTTGTACAACCCTACAAAGCATCAAATTAGGGAATATACATTTTGAGCAAATTTATCTCCATTTTTCATGTGTGAAATTGAATTGATAACCTATAATGGTACTGAAGGTTTACATCAAATTGAAATGGAGATGTTATGCCTTAGCATTTCCCAATATCATTAGTAATGGAGATGAGGACATACTCAGACAATGCTCCTATTCTCATTAATCATTTTTTATTTCTTCCAAGCATGTAGGAGATCCCTCGAATCTTTTTTTTCTCCCATTTTTAGTAGCCTACAACAATATGATCCCAGGAGTTCAAGTCCCCACCATAATATTAAATTGCAGCCGCCTTTAATCACTCTCAATCTCTTTGTCCAAGTTTAATTTCTTCACCAAGTTTTGGTGGGATTAATAAAACATTCAGATTGCTTCTTGATAATCGGTCTTGATGCGTAGATATAAAAAATAATTTTTTTTTAAAATATTATTTTAATGTATTTTCAATTGAACAACACCTTTTAAAAATATCATGCATCACATTACTAAACACACATTAAATCTATATTTTCTAATTTGAAAATAGTTTTAAAATATTATTAAATGATTTAGACAAAAGAATACCAAAACCGTAAATAAAAAATAATTGAAAAAACATAAAATTTTATATTTCATTTTTAATCCAAATGCACATTCTAGACTTTTAATACAATACAAGATTTGCCCTAACTAGATATAACAAGATTTGCCCAATCAATTAATTTGTTCTCTCTTTAATGGATTGTATAGCTATTTATGTTCTTACTTATCCATAAGCATAGCATTTTGTGTTGATGAAAACTTCATCTCTTGAATGTGAAAAACTTAAGTAGTTAGCATCAATCTCTGGAATATAATGTAGTTAAAGTTGGCATGAACTAAAATTGTCCAAGACTTGGAAATATATCAGCCCAGTATAATGACTCGTGCCTGGCACATACTGTTCACAATCGTGCATTTTCTTTTCCAAAGAAATGCCTTGCTGAATTACTTTGTAATGCACAATAGCTCTCAATTTTTCTGCAATGCGATTCATTTTTGCTGGTATTGGTGAATGCTATCTAACTACATGCAAATAACTAAATCGAATGTCCAGGAAGGGTCACCCCAGAAAGTGTCATCTTCAGCTTTGGGACTGTCCTTTTGGATCTTCTTAGCGGAAAGCACATCCCTCCTAGTCATGTAAGTGATTCATATGGTCATTCTGCAGTGAATATCAGAATGCGTAGTTCAGCAAAATGATCTTATTATCTTATTTTTGTGGGACTCCAACATGGCTGTTCTAAATGAGATGCCATTGACTGCTCTCGAGTTTACGCATTATTGGTGAAGTAGCAGCTGGAGTCAAAATTGTTGCTCAACTTGTCCAGATAATTTTGACTGAACTCTAGTCCCAGCATTGGACTTGCTGTCTACTGTCAAAATCTTTAAATCAAGGGATAAATTCATGTCTTCAATGCTCAACTGCTTTTCCCCACCTATGAAAGAAACGAGTGTGAGATTGAGTTGCATAAGGATGTATCAGTCTCCATGTCAATACTCCATTGTTTGAACTTCGAACTTGTTTCTGTTAGTATTGCGCCCAAGCTCTCTGACCATGATAACACGTTGGTATTGCTATACTGTAACTAAATGGTTGAAGAGATAAAATGTAATTGACAGGAAATAGTGCTTTTTTAAATACAAGTAAATCTTGTAAATTTTTCTTTTGAAAATATTTTAAAGATTTATATTGTCAAATATCTTTAACAGTTGCCTGCATGGCAGACTAAGCTGTAGTTGCTGAGTGTTAGATTTGTTGTTGGAAGTTTGACTTATGTGCTCTTTGCAGGCTCTTGATATGATTCAAGGGAAGAACATTCTTCTCCTTATGGATTCTCATTTGGAGGGAAACTTCTCAACTGAAGAGGCGACTGTGGTTTTTGATCTTGCCTCACGATGCTTGCAATACGAACCAGGGGAGCGACCAAATACCAAGGATCTTGTTATGGCACTTGCACCACTGCAAAATAAACCTGATGTAAGCTGCCTACTCTGCCTCATTCCTTCAGTTTCATACATTTATCTTGTTGTGCAGTAATCAGATAATACTTGGGATCAAAATATAGTTGCTAGTGAAAATCTTGAATGACTAGATTGCTTGCCATAATAGAGCCCTGCTTATCTATTGATATCTAGGCATTAAAAAAATATTTTTTGTCTTGGCTGTTACCTTTCTCAATAAATTCCCACCCCCCACCCCCACCAAAGGAGGGGGTTGTATTTTCTGTTGCTATTCAGAGGTTTGCTGTTCTTCCCAGACAATGCATTTAGGCAGCTTTTGAGTAGTTTTGAAATGTAGATGGGTTGTATTCGTGTGTAAGACATGTACAATTTTGGAATCATAAATCTTTGTTTCCAGGTTCTGTCCTATGTGATGCTGGGAATTCCAAAGCATGAAGAAGCACCTCCTACCCCACAGCACCCCCTGTCTCCAATGGGTAATGCGTGTTCACGGATGGATCTCACAGCTATCCATCAGATATTGGTAATGACACGCTACAAGGACGATGAACGAAGCAGCGAGGTAATTAAACTGTACAGAAGCAAGGTAATTAAACTGTACAAAAATTACTTCTCATGATGTCCATTTCTATTTCTGATGAAATTTTCCATTTTACACGTATGTGCTCAGTTATCTTTCCAAGAGTGGACACAACAAACGAGAGATACGTTGGAGGCCAGAAAGCGTGGAGATGTAGCATTTAATGAAAGAGATTTTAAAACTGCTGTAGAATGCTATTCTCAGGTGTGTTCTCTTTATCTGTAGATGAGAAAATGGCTTTCCTTTTATTTGTTTTAATGTTCTCTATGTAATAGTCTTTTAGCTGTTGATAATAAGTTAAGAGACAACTAGTTACTGGGATACTTTGGCTCAATGCGTCCTGGTATTTACAAATGGCGGGTTGTGATGCTTTGGCTTAGGGTGGTAAAGCCTGGGTGAGTTGATGTAACAGACTAATAATTTGCCGGCAACATAGTGCCTGTTCGTTATCAACTACGAACTGTGGGATATGCTTGGATTAGTTTGATTACACGAGTCTGTTTTTACAGACTTCATTGTCCATGCCTTCCTACCACCTCATCTTTGAAAGTGTACGTGCTTCTGTATGTTGCTCACTTACATCATGCTTGCTTGTGCAGTTCATAGATGCTGGAACAATGGTATCTCCAACTGTTTATGCACGGCGTAGTCTTTGCCATCTCCTATGTGATCAACCTGATGCTGCTCTCCGAGATGCAATGCAAGCACAATGTGTCTACCCTGACTGGTCTACAGCATTTTACATGCAAGCCGTTGCCCTTGCCAAGCTTGACATGCACAAGGATGCTGCCGACATGTTGAATGAGGCTGCTACCCTAGAAGAAAAAGAGCAACGGAGTGGAAGATGATCTCGAGAAACGACTCTGTATTACTCTTCTGTAATCTGATCTGTTATTGTGGTTGTTGTATCAAATAGTGGGTTTGATGTAGAATTGGGAATCAGAAGTGTTTTGGCCCGAGGTGTACCATAGTGGTGGGGTTAAGGTATGACACGATTAAAAGATTGATATATTCTCTCAAGTGTAGGAGTGTCGAAGTAATAAATAACTCGACAAGACAGGAGTCGAACCACAGAAATGTTAATTGTATAAATTATAGATAATAATAATACAACAACAACTATAATAACAATAATAATAATAGTAATAATAACAATAATAATAATAGAAAAAGAAAAAGTTGATGAAAACTTTGAGATAAAAAATTAATATAAGGATTAAACAATGATAACATTAAATGTCAAGGTTAAATGATCCACTAATGATATATCAAATAAAAAAAAGGATCCACTAATGATATATCAAATAAATATAGTATAAACTCTTATTATTCAATTGGAAACCACACAC
>NW_011499943.1:693782-694160 GCF_000495115.2 Populus euphratica
AAATCTCACTTGTAAATCTCGTCAAGCATTCATGATTATAACTTATGTTAACAACAAATCAAGTTTTTTTCATAATTTAGGTGTCGGTTATACCATATAGCATGAGTTATGAAAATGTCATATATTTGTTGTGCTAAGTGTTATATAACATAAATCTAGATTAGTCATTTAATAAGCAAAATATTAAAGAATGAACGAGATAAAAAATACAAAACATGTTAGTATCAAACATTAAAGTTTATATTATACTTATTCTTACAGTAATAGAGTAATCTTTTCACATTGACATAATAAATATAGCTAAACATAATGAAAGAAAAAAAAAAACAAAATAAGAATATAAATAAGATAAAAGTTAACTAAGGAAATGAAAGGAAT
>NW_011499943.1:694197-694489 GCF_000495115.2 Populus euphratica
CAAGAACATAAACAAGATAAAAGTTAACTAAGTAAAGGAAAGGAAATGAAAGGCATAAACTTAATATTAATGAAAGCAAAACTTAAGCAATACAAAGAGAGAAAGCAAGAGCATGATCTTGATCTAGAAACCAGGATGTCTCAATGCATAGCAAATGACTGATTTGATAACTAATTAATGAATGGGTGACCGATTTGATAACTAATTAATGAATGGGTGGCCATCTCTTGATTTGGTGACAATCGTTATCTTCTCTTGTCTGCCCAAAATATCATTGATAACGTCAAATTTG
>NW_011499943.1:694522-770455 GCF_000495115.2 Populus euphratica
CTTGTGTAAAACATTCAGCTCATTTGGACTTCTAAAACTCCAGATCTGGGCCAAACACTAAACAATGCACAGACTGTAAAATAGATTCGGACTTCTTTGTTGTTACTACAATTTGGAATGAAAAATGACTTTTTTAAATCTTGAGCTCCGTATGAAAGTTATAGGCCTATATCTTACATTTTCATTCATATAAAGTAAACTTAAATTCGAGATTTATAGCTCTAGATATGATTCAATTATCGAACAGTGTTCCGGTTTGGACTGTACGAACATCGTTTTTTTTTTTTTAAGCTTGGTCATCTCTTTGTCCTTTCAATTTCAGTTTTTAAATTCATCAATCAATCTTTTTATTTATGTGATAGGCCTGCATTTAAAATTAACATTTACCACAAATTAAAGGTATTTTATATTATTAGATATGTTATTATAAAATATGTTTTAGTTAAGAAGTTATTGATACTTCAAGTGCAAAATGATGATATAAAACCTTGATAAAAATACACTTTTAAGTATTAATCAGGGTGTAGAAAAGATGGGGCTAGGAATGGAACTATTGCACTGGCCATTGCATAATTTTTTTTCTGAATTTTTTTTTTCTGAAATGAGATAATTAATTGTTTATTATTGTTTTTGTATATAAAAAGAGATCTATAAAAAGAGATCTACCGTAAACTAATTATGCAATTAGGCCATGCATAGCCCTCTAGTTTCTCTTCAAATTTCATTTGTAAGTCTCTCTTTTCATAAAGAGGTTTCAATTGTTCATCACAAAAGGTTATCACCAGATATAATTGAAAAACACTTTTGGCAGCGTGATAATCCTCAGCTTCAATGTCTCAGTTTGATGAGAAAAGTGATCACTTGAAAAATTTATAGCTGAATCTTGACTCTACAAGTTCTTAGCCTTGTTATTCCAAAATTCACAGAACAAAAATTTTGATCTTCCTGGATATGTGTTTTAAACTTATACAATACAACATGGTTTGATACTCATAATTGCAATCAGGCAATATATAGTTCAGCTTTTCCATCAATGAAGAGACTCATGAACTCTTCTCCGTCGACAGTTTCTTTTTCTATGAGAAGTTGCGCGAGCTTGTGGAGGATGTCAATGTGAGTTGTCATGATTTGCTTGGCTCTTGAATAAGCAGTCTCCACTAACTCTCTTACTTCTGTATCCACCACATCAGCAGTCGCCATGGAGTAGTCTTTCTGGGATGACATCTGCGATTAAAACAAAAGAGGGGCTAATCCAATATTTTTGTTGCAGAAGAGCTGGAAATGGTGAATAAGAGAACAACCAGCTAGTGAATAGAAAAGGCAGATTTGAAAAGATCCAAGTTCAAACTTACCTGTTGTCCCAAGAAAGGATTTCCACCAGGTCCGCCGATGGCAACCTGTCCAATCTTTTTGCTGAACCCAAATCTCTCTACCATCTGCCTAGCCACACGTGAAACTTGCATGAAATCACTAGATGCTCCTGTAGTGACATTGTCCTGACCAAATATTACTTCCTCGGCAACCCTGCATTTTAGATGAGGGCGAAGAAATCGTCATATAAAATGAAACAGTAGTAAAACATCCAAGGTAGTGTAAATCACTTGGAATTTCCTTATTTGCATCAAGTCTCATTAGCTCAAAAACTAAAGTCCAAATAGAAGGGAATTTGTTGCCCTTGCTCACTCTTGAAGAGCACCAAAGATACTCAAATGCCTAAAAAGATTTTCCTAGGTACTAACCTTCCACCAAGTGCAACAGCCATTTGATTCTCCAGGTAGCTTCTACTGTACAATCCAGACTCGAGCCTTTCCTCACTTGGAGCAAAGAATGTTAGACCACCAGCTTGACCACGGGGAATGATGGATATCTTGGCTACTGGATCGTATTCAGGCATAAGTGCACCAACCAAAGCATGCCCAGCCTCTGCAAATGGAGAGTAACACACATAATTAGCCTAACAAAATTGAATCCTGGGATATAACAAGAGACTAGAGGAAAGGCCAAAAGGTTATCATGCTTACCGTGATAGGCAACTAATTTTTTCTTTTCATCCGAGACAACAGCATTTTTCTTTTCCGGTCCTGCAATTATCCTCTCCAGGGCATCAGAAATCTCATCCTTGCTTATTTCCTTAAGGTCACGCCTAGCTGCAACAATGGCTGCTTCATTCATCAGGTTCTGCAAATCAGCTCCAGTAAATCCTGGGGTCCTCCGTGCAATCTTTTCAAAGTCCACATCCTTTGCAAGTGCCTTTCCTCTAGAGTGCACCTATCATTTATAAAAGTAAAATTGTGCACCATGCTAAGATCAAGCAAGAGCAGAATTCTCGAACACTATACAGGCTTCCGAAACAACCTGATTCTAGGATGCATTATCAGACAAATCTATCTAGTATCCATAATCAGACCAATTTGGAACGGTCCATTTTTCTCAAGAAACATACACATCAAATATGGGGAGTTTTCCAGTATGCATTATCAGACAATTAATAACCAGACCGGAAAAACTATCAGTTCACAGAGAGTTTCTCTTATATTACCAGTATTAGAATTCAGAGTTTAGCTGTCTTAAACTTCCTCTTATAAACATGACACAACACACAAAAACACAATTCTGTTTCTATTCTCTGTTTCCTTATCCTAATTTGCACACTCTATACATTCTATATGAGGAATATAACAACTTGGTTAACATTATTGAACTTACCTGAAGAATCTTGACTCTACCAGCAATATCAGGCCTATCGACTGTAACCTGTCTTTCAAACCTTCCCGGTCGCAACAAAGCTGAATCAAGAACATCAGGTCTATTCGTAGCAGCCAATACAATAACACCTGAATTGCCTGAAAACCCATCCATTTCGGTCAACAACTGATTAATAGTCTGCTCTCTCTCGTCATTCCCACCTCCAAGTCCAGCCCCTCTCTGCCTCCCAACTGCATCAATCTCATCAATAAACACAATGCAGGGTGCTTTCGACTTGGCTTTCTCGAACAAATCTCTCACTCTCGACGCTCCAACTCCAACAAACATCTCAACAAACTCCGAGGCTGCGCATGAAAAGAACGGCACCCCTGCCTCTCCCGCCACAGCTCTAGCCAACAATGTCTTTCCAGTCCCTGGCGACCCAACTAGTAAACATCCTTTAGGAATTTTAGCTCCTAAAGCTGTATACTTATCAGGATTTTTCAAGAAATCAACAACCTCTTGTAACTCCAATTTGGCTTGATCAGCTCCGGCCACATCAGCAAACGACACACCGGTTTCCGGCACTTCCTGAAACTTCGATTTCGACCTGCCAAAATCCATCGGTCCACCTAACCCACCGGTCCCACCCGGCCCACCTTGAACCCGTCGGAACAAGAGAAATAATCCAGCAACAGTAAGAATCGGAAAAAAAAGACTTCCAATCACATTAAAAAACCCATTCCCTGAGTCTCCCTCGGAAACTGAAATATCAACACCGCTCCTTGCTAAAATGTCAATCAAGTCAGGGTCATTAAGGACAACAACGCTGGCACGACGGCCATCTACGGCGCTGAGTTGGAGGGTAGAACCATCTTTGCTGAAACGAACTCTTTCCACTTTCCCTTTCTTGACCGCATTCAGAAACTCGCTGTACCGCCATTGACTACCTTCAGGAAGGTCAGAGGTTGACTCAGACTGGGGTTTAGGGGCTGTAACGAGAAGATTTTGAGCGAAAGGAGAAGATGGTTTGGTGGGAAGGGCTTCAATAACCGGAGGAGGAGTAGGCGGTAGTGCTGGGTTGTCAAGGGCTAGGGCTTGAGGGGTTAAAGAAGAGAAGAGTAAGGCAGCAGCTATGGTTGCTTGTGATTGAAGGGATTTAAAAGAACCAGATTTCTTTTTATTTACTATTTTTAGGAGATTCTTGGACAAGAGGAAGGAGGATTTAGTTGTTTTAGGAGTTGGAGGAGAAAGCAAGACTTTGGAACCAAACAAGTCTGAAGAGAGTAAAGGGTTTCTTGTTGATGATGCCATTGTAGGTTTTTCTTGCCTGCACGAGACTCTGTGGGGGTGTATAAGCTTTATGTCCTCTCTCTTCAAATTTTCTCGTGGGTATCTGTGGGCTTTAGCCCTTTATATAGGGATGTTTCCGATTTTGATGAATAAAGCTTTCAAGATTAATGCTTGATTTTTTTTATATATATTTTTATATTTTAAATATTAATATAGTTATAAAATACTAAAACAATAATTATTTTATTTTATTTTAAGATAAAAAATATTGTTAGAAATCACATAAAAACATAAACAGAAACTGTGATAAATATCCCATAATATGTTTAGAAATATGTTTTAAACTCTCAATCAAATGTTTTTAAAGCTATTTTTTATTTAAAAATATTAAATTGATATTTTTTTAGTTATTTTTTAATATTTGATATGTAGATATTAAAAATAAAAAAATTATTTTAATATATTTTATCTAAAAACACCATAGACCACATTATTAAATATAGATTTAGAAAATAGAAAACATAATTTAATTTAAAATGTGTTAAAGTTATATAAAAAAGGTATTTAGTTAAAAAAAATAAAAATGCATTTTTTTATTCTTAAATAAAAAATATAGGAAAAAAATATTTTCTATCTTGTTAAAACGACACTACCTAGATATTTGTTTGATTTTTATAGTCTTGTTCATTTTTGATTTGGTAGATAAGTTCAATAAAAAGGAGCCGTAAATGTGGTGGTGCTTGAGAATTATTTACGTGGACAAAGCAATACCCGGTCACTGATTTCAAGTCTCCTTTTTACATTGTTGCCCCTATAGTTTAAAATTTTTCAATGTTACCCTTTTAATTTCCAATCATGACCCTCAATCATCTAATAGCCTTCCTTCTGCCTTCTAAATTTGGTTTTAAATTTTTTTTATAGGCTCTTAATTGTCTTTATGAGATATGATCATTCGAGAGGAAAAAGTGGGAGAAAATTTAGAATAAAAAATATGAAAATTGTGAGGTTCTTATTAGTTATTTAATAATAAAGGGCAGACTGAAGCATAAAATCTTAAACTTACGGGGCTAAAAGATGACATTGATGAATATTTGGAGACAAGATATAGTTCGGCCGACATCTTGCCAAAGCCTTGGCCACAAGCACAAAGCTCTCCTTTTCAAGAGGGTCGTGCTGTATCAACGATCAAGCAAATCAGTCCTAAAGTTGCAATTTCTAGGCCATCGTTTTTCTGGCCCATTTGGGTACAAGAAGAAATAATATGAGCCCATGGGCCCTTTTTTCTCATGGCCCAAAATGAATTGGTCGATTTGTTAAATCCAGCTCGGTTCAGTGAATTGATTCAGCTAAACTAAACCGGGTTTTATTCCAATGATAAGATCTTATCAAATTTGGATAAGAGATTGACTTCGGAGTTAGTCAAATCAACTTCAAGAATTCTTTTTTTAAATAATGTTGTTTTTTATTTAAAAAATGATTTATGTTGATTTAATGACTGAAGTTAACGAACGCCCAAATGATACAGGTCCTAAACGAGATGAGACCTCGTACCGAAACAAACAACTATGATTTCTTTCATTCTCGTTCAACTGAGGCTGTCCTGTAAGAATTTCAAGATTAATGTACTGGAGAGAGGGGGACAGATGGAGGGAGTTGACATGAACTTTAATCCTAATTTATGTATATTGAAATAGAATTTCTGTGTACTACATATATACAGTCAGAGCAAAATGGTATCTGCGAAGATGATGACTAAGACCCTTCCGAAGTACTGTGCTCGCCGGTGTGGGGTTACTTCCCTGACTGTGCTGAGTATCTGGGAGGTCTATCCCATAACCTGCCGAGAAAATGCTGTCACGGCATCAGAAAGCTCAATGAAATAGCTAAGACATCCAAAAAGGACCAAGGTGGTCTCCTTTTGCTTTGAAGCCTATATATATATGGTTCCTCAAGATTTTCAATCAAAGAGCTACCAAAGAAGTGCCACACGAATGTTCTGTTCCCTATTTCTGAAAGGATGAACTGCTCGTATGTAAAATTTTCCATCTATTTCTCTTTTTCACATTCTTTAAACTATGTAACTTGCTTGCAGTTCTTGGCTTTTTATTTCGGGTTTGACTAAGGGTAAGAGGCTGAATTCTTGAAGGACTTGCCGTCTCGATTGATAGACTATTACGTAGTATATAGAATCCCAACAATAAATGGTCTAGGTTCAAGCTGATATATATATATATATATATTACCAGTTGGATATCTCAATCTTCTTTCTAGAGACTTGTGCTGTGGAAGTGTTTATTTCAATTTCCTTCACTTAATTCTCAGCAGAAGGCCGAATATTATTCATTAAGATCACACACACGGCCTGCATGAATTTTAAATTGAATAGCAGGCTAAAGTCTCCAATTACCCTGTAACACCCCATCTTCACATGAAGATCTGCACAATCTGCATACTTAGACTCGAATCAAATTAATATTGTGATGGTCAACTACTGCCTGAGAGCCATGGTGTCAATGTTCTCGTGCATGTCCTTGGAGATATCCCGTTAGGATTTCTTTTATGGGATTTCTCATCTCGAAATCCGACCGTGACAAAACATTGGCAGAACTGCCAACTCACCACATGATAAACAATTACAAGTTCTAGACGAGGATGGAGTTCTTCCTGTCTTCATTTTTCTGCTATATATATATATATATATATATATGGCCTAATTGATGTTAGCCAGGACAACAAACATCTAATTAAACGTTGAGCATTTCAAAACTGCTTTCTAGATCAACATGTCTACCTCTAATAAATCCACTTTCCATCTCCGTTCCGACAGTCTACCATCCAAAAATCATCCTTTAACCGAAGGTGTTGAGTAGCAATTGTCCAGGTTGAGAGAATCAGAAGCAACTTCATCATCTGTATCCTACAAATTAAGTGCCCTCAAAGACTTACATGATAGTTTCGATGATTTGCTTCATTTTCCCCTCATCCAACAGGCTCTTTCCACTGAACATTACAGCAAATGTGTAGAAGAATCGCTAGAAAGATCTATTCGGTTATTGGATGTGTGTGGCACCACCAGGGACGTTTTCTCTCAAATGAAGGAATGCGTACAGGAGCTAGAATCGTCCCTTCGAAGGAAAAGATGTGGGGAATCCAGCTGCATGGAAAATGAAGTTGGAGCATATATGATCTCGAGAAAGAGATTGAACAAAGTAATTGCCAAGTGTTTCAGAAATCTGAAGAGAACAGAAAAGAAGAGCACAAGTATACCACTTGTGGACAAGGACTCGAACTTGTTTGCAGTAGTAAGCATGATAAAAGAGGTTGAAGAAACCAGTCTCTTGGTGTTTGAGTCTCTCTTATCTTTAATTTGTCGACCGAAGGAAAGAACTACTGGATGGTCTGCGGTTTCAAAATTATTGCAATCCGGGCGTGTTTCATGTGAAGGACAAGGTTGTGCAAATGAAGTGGAAAAGATGGATTCTGAATTGATTTGTCTAATTGGCAAGAAATCCAACCATGTAGAGGTGCAAACTGCATTGACGGGACTAAAGGATTTGGAGTGCAGCATTCAGGAAGTGGAGGAAGAATTAGAGTGTGTTTTTAGGAGATTACTAAAAGTAAGAGTTTCCCTCCTCAATACACTCAATCATTAGTTTATGTGCTCTTCAACATCCTTAATCTTGCCCCAATTTTGTAATTATGGTAGTTATAGGTACAGACAGACAATTGTATCAAAATCACTATGAATGCATCGAATCATAATACTTCTCAAAATCACTTGTTGTCTCACTTTTCAAGTTCCCCATCATGAGAATCTGGCAATCCATGGTAAAGGTTGTGTTTGTTTTGGGATTAACAGGTTAACATTTAACCCCATCTATCAGATTTGAACTGCTATAGGGCAAGCCCTACCTCAAGAGAGCTGTCTGCAGCAGGTGCACCCGGTATTCTATAGTAAAAAGCGAAAGAATAGTTTGCTATGTGCTTAACAGCTCATTTCCTTTCCGCCTGACGTGGGATGAAAGCAATAAAAGTTTATATACAAGAATATATAATAGTTATCAAGAAAAATCAAGGAGAAGAACTAATGAGTAAGAAATGGAAGACTCGTGACAATCTTTTCATGAAAATCAATCTTGTAGCATGCATGCAACTTCTGGTCCTCGAGTTTCCAAAGGCAGCACAGCGGATCCTTCATAAAATTCTTGCTGCTGTTACCTTTTAGATACAAGTGAGAAAGAAGCTGCTAACTGGGACTGCCAATTCCCATTTTAAGATTTCTTTCCCTGTACTGAAAGTCAAAATGATACACTAGCTCAAGATCTCCGTTGTCCCCACAATCCTAGAGTGTTTTCATATTGCCTTGAGTAGTGTTCTTCACGGGCAGGGATACCATCTGGTGATCCAGCAGCTGATGAGACAAGCGTAGCAAAGAGGCCGAAAAATGCTAGGAAACTTATTGTTGCAAGCCTTATTGCCTTCTTAATGTTGAAACATGCCCAACTCTACTGCTCGTCGAATAGCTTCACTCATTTAATTATAGACAACAAGACTGGTAAATGAATGTGCACTTCAAACTCTAAGCCATGCTAATTGTTCGTGTTCTTGATGATTATTACCATCTGCCACTGAATAATTAATTTCTCTGAACCATCTTAATTAGTGCGAGTTTTGAGACTAGAACTTGGCAGGGCCGCAACTTGGGCAGCCCCCTCTTGGGAGACCTTAAACCAGCACCAATCCTAAATTATGACCCTAGGCCATGGAATGGTTGTGTCACAATTACTGGATTTTGAAGGATCAGAATGCATAGACAAGGTTCCTCGAAACTCATGGTATTTCAAAGCATGATTGGTCGATTCGGTGATTGCACCTGCAGGTTATTCTGTCTGCTGCAACAATAAAATCAGAAATTTTGGTTTCTACTCAAAGCTCTTGGTGTTTTTTCCGATTTTTTTTTGCATCTGGTTGACAAGCTGTTCCATTCCTCTTTGCAGGTCAAGCTGATATTCTAAGTTCTGCAGAATCTGCTTGCTCTTGCCAAGTGTGTTCAATAGTTTTTGATATGAAGCTTTAATTTCTTTGCAATTGAATTGTCTTCCATTGCATACCACTCCTTTTCAGTTGTTTCCTTTTGGATGTTTCCTGCTTCCAGCTTCATTGGTTTTAGCTTCTTTTCCTAGTCTTTAATGGGGTTTATTCTCCGAGACTCTGATAGGAGTTTCGTTTGCGGGCTGTTTTGGTTCTTGATCTTTGCTCCCTTCCAGGGATGCGTTCTACACTTTGTAAGATGTCCCTTGTTGCAACGCCTCTCATATCTCCATCTGGTTTTTCATAACGACTCTGGTGTTGTCACTAAAAAACTGGGCTTATCGAGAAAAAAAGCAACCGTCTTCCCAACAACACCTCTAGCATCCATTATATACACAACCAAGAAGTATCAATTAAAATTCCATAGCTCCAGGTTTGCAAATGCAGTCATGTGTTGCATTTTTCAACAGGCCCGGCTTTCTGTCATCATAAGTTATAACAGTTCAGGAGTACTGCCTATAAAATACTCATGACATAATAGCAAGAACCCACGTGTTGCAGACAGAAATGTCATCATTACACCAAATGATTTTGAACATTTTAAAATTCAAAGACCATCTCGTGGTGCAATGCTATTCAAGCGGCAAAGTTGAAAAGCCGTTGCTTTGACTCGCTATTTTGTAATGATAATGAAATGAATATAGATCACTTATTCAGGCCTCTGACAACATTGTTTCCTGCTTCATTGCCAAGACACCCTACACAAGGATATCAATCAAATAAAATATATGTGCACACAAGTGGATTGTACCCATATCTTCCATACAAATGTATTTATTTTTCCCGATCTTCAATACAAAAATGAATCATGAGGCTCGGATATGGGTCTCACTGATATGATATAATTGGTGAGGAGCAACTGAAATCTTGACAGCCTGTTGTTTGCATCTAAATTTGACACGGTGGTGCACTGATGATATAGGTCAATCAAACATGGAATGTATTTCTTAATGAATGCTCATGAGAGATAATTCAAGCTGGTTGTTGTGTGATGAAGCAAGATCCACCTGTTTTCCATGTGTGTTCATCTTTAATATAGTGTTCGTAGTGGTTAATTATTCAAGTTGATACCATATTGTGGAGCAGCATGTCAAGGAAGCTGGAAACAACCTTGTCAGAGACTTGTAATTTGTAACCAATCATTCAACAATACCATAGGATTTTTAAATTTTCATTATGAATAGCTCCAAAAACTTATTTATGAGATTAAGATCAGTACATTTCACGTGATGAGATTCCAGCTAAATTATGCTTACGGTGTGATGATCATATTTCTGTCTGGGTTATCAGGAGGCATGCTGCTATTATTTGAATAATAACAATCAGTTGAGACCATATTATTAGCATTATGTTTCCCGAACTACAATGATGATGAGAGAAAGTCGGCATTGTCAGAAACCTTGCCACATGACAGCAAATGCAAGTCTGGATTGCATCCCAGTTGTTATTTCCTAGCCTCTATATAAGAGGCCCAGAGGAGGTTTCTTGAACAACGTCTCCCAAGCTCAATTGTATCAACATCAATAACCAGCGTTCTTCTGCTAAAGGATAAGATGGCTGCTTGCCACATTCGCTCTACCAGCTTGCCCTCAAGATATCTCACCCTCTAAATGTCAGTGTTGAAGATCAATTGGACAGGTTGAGATCATCACAAACAACTTCTACTTCAGTTTACCACAAATTGAGTGGCCTCAAAGTCTTGTGTGAATGTGTTGAGGATTTTCTTCAGTTGCCATTAACCCAACAAACTCTCTCCAGTGAACAACAAAAAGAAAGGGGAGAAGAGGTGTTGAGTGGATCTCTGCTCTTGTTGGACATGTGCAGCACAACTAGAGATGTTTTTTCATCAATGAAGGAGTGCTTGCAGGAACTTGAATCATCTCTCAGGAGGAGAAAAGGTGGAGAATCTGGATTCGCAAGTGAAGTTGAAGCTTACAAGATGTCCAGGAAACAATTAGATAGAACAATCCGCAAATGCTTCGAAAATTTGAAGAGCATGGAGAAGAACATCACTTCAGCAGTCGATGCAGTCAGCATGCTAAGAGAAGTAAAAGAAATCAGCCTCGAGATTTTCCAATCTCTCTTGTCCATGGTTTCTCAGACAAAGGCAAGATCAAGCTCCCATGGCTGGTCTGTCGTTTCAAAACTATTTCAATCCAAACGTGTATCATGCGAAGCTGAACTCAATGAATTCAGAAAGATAGACGCCGAATTGCTTGTCCTGAAGTCGAGCAAAGACATCAATTCTGTACAAGTGCAAAATACATTGAAAGGACTGGAGGCATTAGAGTCAGCCATTCAGGAAGCAGAGGAGGAGTTGGAAGCTGTTTACAGGAGATTACTGAAAACCAGAGTTACCATTCTCAACATTCTCAGCCACTAGTTGATGTTCTTCTCAAGATGGAGCAGCTTTGCTTTCACTGCCCTTCAATACAATTTTGCCAGACAATTTTGCTATAGTTGTAAATATATAGAAATATTCAAGTGTACGAAGATCACTATGAACCTAATACAATGCAATAACAATTATCTTAAAACATGTTCCATCCATCTCTCTCCTTGAATATATAGTCATGAAAATTTACACTTCCTTGAGAGATCATCAGAACCTGGATCCAGTTCTTATCTCGTCTCTCAGCGGTCATTACTGTCCTTTATTGAAAAATACATCTCATTTTTTACCAGTCATATGAACATTTATGTTGGCTAGAAAAGGAAAAAAAGAAGGGATAGTCTTTTCGGAGTAAATCTCATCTATTCCTTTCCAACTCCAGTCTCATCGGCAAGAAATTCAGCCGTGTACAGGTGCAAAATTTATTGAAGGGACTGAAGGTTTTGCAGTGTAGCATTCGAGAAGTTGAGGAGATTAAGTCAGTATAAATCTCATTGAGACTGATTTTTTTTATTAAATAACTTTAAATATTAGCTATGTTGACATATTAATTCATAGTCCGATTAATTAGAATAGGCCAGGTTAATTTTAAGAAATTTTATTAATTTTATTTTTTTTGTTAAAACAACATCATTTTGAATCAATCGGTCACTCGAAGCCCTTGGCCCAATTAAACCTGAGTTGGGTATGCCAACTATGCTTTTATTTTGACAGGGGAAGAACCAACAGGATTCCCAACAACTTTAGAAAGGCATGCCAGTCCTGAAAAGCCATGAAACTGAGACTGGGACAGAAGCAGCAGTTGCATATGCCAGTGACGCAAAGACAGTTTAGAATCTCTTTATCAGTGTGTTGATCAGATTGGGTGAATTTATATTAGGACTAAATATTAGCAAAAAGAAAAAACACTAAGCTTACATTCCTTCATACTGTTTCAAGATAATAGTAATGAAGAATTCATTTATCCAAAAAAGAATAGCAGCGTTCATATGGAGACAGAGAGAGAACGAAAGAGAGGGAAGGCAACATTTGAGATTAAACAATTCAAGTATATTGCGTGTTCTTCTTTGTATTTATTATATATGCTGTCAGATGATAACAATGTACAGATGATTAGCTGACAGGGAAAAAAAAAAACTGTCCCCAAGAGGAAGTTAATGATCTAGTGATTGAGAATGTTCAGAAGAGAGACTCTTGTTTTAACTAGTAGTCTGTAGACAGATTCCAACTCCTCTTCTACTTCCTGAATGCTCCAATGAAATGCCTTCAAAATTTTCAAAGCATTTTGGACTTGTAGAAAACTAATGTCTTTGCTTGATTTCAAAGCAAGCAATTCAGCATCGATCATCTCTGCTTAATTGGCATCAACTACACGTTTGGACTTCAACAGACCAGCTGCCACTTCCCTTTAATTTTGTTGACAGAGAAACGGCAGTTAAGAGGGATGCGAACACAGCAACACTGATTTCTTCAGATTCTCTTGTCGGACACGCCAAGATGGTTTCTTTGTCCAAGGTTGGTTATGTGCACTTTTCTCCATTGTCATCGAGTAACTTGAAGATCACTTGCTTCAGTTTTTAACTAATCATGCATGCTTCAATGTTCATTGCAGAGGGCTTGGTAGGAGAGTGACGATTGAAGAAAATCGTCCAAGCACTAGTATAAAGTCTTGAGGCCACTCGATCTTTGGCAGGTTGATGAGGATGTTTCTTGAGATGATCTCAACATTTCCAAGTGCAACTTAATACTCTGAGCTAGGGGATGGGATTCTGAAGCCAAGCTGATGGAGCGAAAATGGCAAGCAGCTATAGAGCTCCAACAAAGGCATCCATCTTCCCTTAAGAAGAAGAAAGCCTCCATCAGTGGGATATGTAATGTAGGTCCAACTTCAAAGTCGTTCAAGCCAACTCCTCTTGCACCTACTATATACCGAACAGAGTCGCAATTCAGATTCCATCATCCCAGGCTTGCATCACTGTCATGTGTTGCATTTTCCGACAGAAGCCGGCTTTCTCTCATCATTGCTATGATTCAAGATGAGTGCTTCCTATAAGATAATCCTAATATTAACATACGTGCCAATGAATCCTCGACAGAAAAATTTTCATTACATCAGAGTCCATTTGACTTTGAGCTAGAATGCTGTGAAATTCACAGACCATCTCATAATACATTGCTGTTCCTGAGGCAAATTTGACAAGCCATTGCTACGAACACTATTTTCTAATGTTAATGAAATGAATGAAAATCAGTTATTCAAATCACTGACAAAATTGTTTCCTGCTTCATTGCCATGACACCCTGCCTAAGGATATGAATCAAATAAAATATATATGTGCACAAGTGGATTGCACCCATATCTTCAACACGCACAATTATCTTGATCGAGCTTCTGTGCAGAACAAAAAGGATCGTGAGGCTCGGAAATAGCTCCAATTGATAGACCTGGTTGGGAGCATCTGGAATCTTGACAGGCCATTATTTGCGTGTGAATTTGGCAAAGAGGTGCAAGTATGATATATCTCTACAAAACATGAAATGTATTTGTTAATGATGCACATATGTGATAATTACAAGCTGGTTGGCATGTGATCAAGCAAGATTCACCTATTCGCTATACGTGTTTCATCTTTAATCTAGTCTGTACAGGTTAGTCGATACCCTACTGTAGAGCCGCATGTCCAAGAAGCAGGAAACAATTATGTCAGACTTGTATTATGTTAACAGTATTTTGATTACCATAACATTTTAATATCATGAAGAGCTCCAAAATCTTTATTGCGAGATTGAGATCTGTACATTTCACATGATGAGATTCCTGATAAATTATTCATACGGTGTGATGATCGTATTCCTGTCTGGGTTGCAAGGAGTCATGCTACTATTATTTTAAAAATTATCATCAATTGAGATTATTTTATTAGCATTATGCTTCCTGAACTACAACAATAATGAGAGAGAGTCGCATTGTTAGAAAAAGGCCACATGACAGCAAATGCGGGTATGGATGCACGCATTTCTTATTGTTATTTCCTATTGTCTATATAATAGACCCATGAGAGATGCCTTGAACAACATCTCCCAAGCTCAATTGTATCAACATCAATAACCAGCGTTCTTCTGCTAAAGGATAAGATGGCTGCTTGCCACATTCGCTCTATCAGCTTGCCCTCAAGATCTCACCCTCTAAATGTCAGCGTAGAAGATCAATTGGACAGGTTGAGATCATCACAAACAACTTCTACTTCAGTCTACCACAAATTGAGTGGCCTCAAAGTCTTGTATGAGTGTGTTGAGGATTGTCTTCGGTCGCCATTAACACAACAAACCCTCTCCAATGAACATCAAAAAGAAAGGGTAGAAGAGGTGTTGAGTGGATCTCTGCTCTTGTTGGACATGTGCAGCACAACTAGAGATGTTTTTTCATCAATGAAGGAGTGCTTGCAGGAACTTGAATCATCTCTCAGGAGGAGAAAAGGTGGAGAATCTGGATTCGCAAGTGAAGTTGAAGCTTACAAGATGTCCAGGAAACAATTAGATAGAACAATCCGCAAATGCTTCGAAAATTTGAAGAGCATGGAGAAGAACATCACTTCAGCAGTCGATGCAGTCAGCATGCTAAGAGAAGTAAAAGAAATCAGCCTCGAGATTTTCCAATCTCTCTTGTCCATGGTTTCTCAGACAAAGGCAAGATCAAGCTCCCATGGCTGGTCTGTCGTTTCAAAACTATTTCAATCCAAACGTGTATCATGCGAAGCTGAACTCAATGAATTCAGAAAGATAGACGCCGAATTGCTTGTCCTGAAGTCGAGCAAAGACATCAATTCTGTACAGGTGCAAAATACATTGAAAGGACTGGAGGCATTAGAGTCAACCATTCAGGAAGCAGAGGAGGGTTTGGAGGCTGTTTACAGGAGATTACTGAAAACCAGAGTTACCATTCTCAACATTCTCAGCCACTAGTTGATGTTCTTCTCAAGATGGAGCAGCTTTGCTTTCACTGGCCTTCAATACAATTTTGCCAGACAATTTTGCCATAGTCGTAAATATATAGAAATAAAAAACTGTATAAATATCAATATGAATTACCATACCTTTCATCTAAATTGCTCGTGGCTCTCTCTTCTCCCATGTCTTGTCTTCAAAATCTTAACAGTTAATTTATTTATCCATGAAAAAATGTTACTTGTTTAATTGTTTGTACCAGATCGTTAATGGGAAAAATTGAAGCCAGTTCTTGTTGTATTGAATAGATTAATTAATGCAGCCTTGGTTCCTGTCCTAATTTCTTATTGACGCTGACATGTACAGCCTAGATAATTGCCTTTGCTCTTTGCAGTTTTCCATAGAAAATGGTCGCCATCCACTGGAACGTGTCCTGAAGTATTTTCAAAGCAGATTGAGCAAGCTTAATGACCTGAACTTGTTCATTACAAAACTGGACTTGTTTAGCTTCAATCGAGAGATACCATATAGACATGGTTATAAGACTCGATTCAGATCTATGTTGCGGGTTGCTTGGCTCAACCTGCAGGTTGATGATCAATTTTTTTTTTAAAATGAGATCATTTTGATTAAAATTTTTGATTATTCGGCATGAACCTGGGAATCAAGAATATACCTTAGAATTCGCCTCCATTTTCTTAAAATCCGGTTCTGCCATGGAGGACCACTCGTTTAATGCATTAAATATTTTTGGAAATGACTTTGGAAAAGAATATTCTTAAAATCCGCCTACTTTTTCCAGGTACAGTTCGTTATACGAAGGAAGGGATAATCATGGAATTCTAAGAGCTTTATCCAAAAAAGCCCTTCACGCTCTCCCATCGGATTCGAAGAACCTCAGATTTGAAATATGGGGTTATGATAAAGATAAGGAAAGAAAAAATTGTTGGCTGTTCCTGTCGGAATTATTAGCCTTGGAGTCGTACGATTACACCTAGATATCACATACCATGGATGGGTCCACACATGGCAATTGATTGACTACTCCCTATTTAGCCAAACAGCGAACCTTTTTGGTGAAGTAGCTAGCACCCAGCAAATGTAGCCTTCAGGTTCGATGAGTCACGGTCGGTGTAACTATTTGGGCCTTAGACCTCGAGTCTACATGGATCAATGTACGCCACAATCCAATGTCATGCAGTACAAAATTACTAACAGAGGGCGAGGGGACCAAGGTCTACCCTATGGCTAGTACTCCTAGCATTGAAGGTGCTCCCTTGCGCTTCTTCTAGGAACCATTACTAAGTCACACATTTAAAAAAGCTGTTGAAAGGGCCTTAGCACCTAACCAGAAGAAAATCGAAGGGTGGCCAACTTGTCGAACCATGTGCAGTTAATATTTGAGCACTTGGACTAACAAACGACTGATTCAAGCTACCAATTGACTTGGAGTGGAGAACCATATCTAGTTTGACAAGGCAAATTAAAGAAAGTTGAGAGATTAGGTATACATCTTTTATGGACCCAACAGGTCCATTTGAAGGTGACAATGATTGTAGGAACCATGTTATGCCAATCAAATTCAAGCTAAGGGTAATCCAATAACCTAACCTAATTTATGTATTTAAAGAGAATTGTTTTGCTCTTCTCCTCTTTTCCTTCCGTGGCTTTTCTCCCAAAAATAATAAGGAAATTAGTTATATCTAAACTTGCACTTTTGGGTTTCAAGAAGGGTTGATAAAGTAGTTAAGTATTATGATTTTTTTTTTACTGGAGATTTGATAGTTCATGGATTAAAAAAGTGTTTTAAGATTCATATAATAGTTAGTATATCGATTTAATATATGAATAATTTAGGTGTAATTGATATTTATAGTGTTAATTTTAGCTTAAAATAATT
Source organism: Populus euphratica (assembly GCF_000495115.2). Lineage (NCBI taxonomy): Eukaryota > Viridiplantae > Streptophyta > Magnoliopsida > Malpighiales > Salicaceae > Populus > Populus euphratica. The sequence goes on from NW_011499943.1 coordinate 711,829, forward strand.
GAGAGATTTGTAATTTTTTTAATTTAAGATTCATATAATAGTTAGTATATCAATTTAATATATGAATAATTTAGGAGGTGTAATTGATGTTTATGGTGTTAATTTTAGCTTAAAATAAACTAATTGAGAGATTTGTAATTTTTTTTAAACTAGCAAATTAAGATTCTAGAATTCAGAGCAACCAATTGGTCTAAATTGGCCGACCAATTGGCTTGATGTTGTTGATTGACCGGATGGTCTAAACCAACCAACCAGCTGGCTTATAGTTGCTGTCAGCCTGTTGGTCTTTTTTATCAACTAGTTGACTAAGCAGTGGAGTTTAATCGGTTCTTTTAAGTTCGGTTAGATTGTGACATGTTCGGGATCAATTAGGTGAATCAATTTTGAATTTATGTTTATGTTTTGATCTTAAATAATAGAGTTATAATCTTTTATATTATCTGTTTTGAGTTATTTTTTAGTGTTTTTTCATATTTGTTACAGGTTATGCTGACATACTTCCTAGCAATCATTAATAATTCTTTGTTCTATATTTGTTTGTCTTTTGCCTTTGTTTTTCAAGCAAGTGAGATAATATTTAATATACATGTAACATAAATAAGTTATGTATGTTGATTATATGATAAGTGCATATAATATTCATGAATATCTATATATGTTGATTTTTTGTCAAGTACTCATCAGTCTCTTGAATATATATTAGCATTATGCTGAATTAGATCATATTCGATATGACATTCAATTGCTTTGATAATTAAATGAATATCTATTATGTCTTGATATCATACTTGTCATAAACTTTATACTAATAGAGAGTAGTTAGCCTTTATACACATTGTTTTTATATAGCTAATTGGTGAGAGAGGCACCAACCTGTGTGTAACAAATATTCCATAGTGTTTTGTTCTAGTAACCTTCAGGTTTTATATGTTATTTAACATGTATTCAACTACCACATGCTAATATGCTTAATATACATGTATATATAAGATATGTACAACTTATAATTTATAATATCTAAGATGTATATTAAATGTTATTCACTCACTGAGTTGGTTGAACTCACCTCTCTATTTTTTTTCTTTTTTTTTTAGGTTTTTAGTTTCTATTAGCATGTTGATTTTGTTGAGAGTTCCTACTTCTTCGTTTTTTATTAATATGGCTTGCTTGTTTCCATGAGAATTTTCATCTTATTCCTTTTTATTTGATATCTTAAATGCCCAACTATAACTATTATAATGTTTCTATTCAAGTTTAGATTTTTATTTTAAAAGTTGAATTTTGTTAATGTAATAAGTTTTATAAATTATTAATTCTTTTTACTAGTTTTGAAGAATATTTTGAAAGTTTATGAAATGATGTGTGATTTTATATAATCTGATTTATGATATGTATGTTTTGAAGCTTAGCTTAAGTTAGGTGTCCTTGGAGAACTATTCCTATGTTGCCGATTATGGATCTAGAGTTTGGATCGTGACAACAATGCAAAAAGGTCTTTATAGAAACTGTGTTAAACCATTTAATGAATTAATATTTCTTATGCTTATTAGTCAAAAAAGGTACTTTCTTTTTATTAAAGGGTTCGCATTTTAAGTTGCTTTCGAAACCAGAAAAGTTATGAGTATACGTATGCATGAGGCTATAAATATCTTAAAATTATGGTAGTTTTATGATATAACATGTTACTCCTAATTTTTGGGATAGACTTCTCAAATTAGAAAGTTGTGAGTACAATTTTAAATAGAGTCTAGTTTGGAACCTTGATTTGAGAAGTTTGAAAGTCGAAACTTGATTTGAGTTGAATTTATAATTAGATCAAATAAAATATTAATTCAATGAAATATGGTTGATCTAACAAGTTTTTTAGTAATTCATTTGACTTGATCAAGTCAATATCAAAGAATTTTTGTAAAAAAAAAAAATGTTGTTTTAATAAAAATATTGATTCAATTATCATGTGATCCAAACTTTTTCTTTAATTAGATCTAGAATTGTGAAAATGTGTATATAATTACATGTATTCCACTACCATATACTAATATGCTTTGTGTGTGTGTAAGATATGCACGACTTATAATTTATAATATCTAAGATGTACATTAAATGTTATTTTCTTACTAAGTTAGTTGAACTCACCCCTCCTTTTTATTATTATTTACAGGTCCTTAGTTTCTGTTAGCATGTTGATTTTATTGAGAGTTCCTGTTTCTTTGTTTTTTATTGATATGACTTGCTTATTTCCACAAGACTTTCTATCTTATTCCTTTTTATTTGATATTATAGACTCTCTATTATTATACTGTTTTTATTCAAGTTCAGATTTTTATTCCAAAGGCTAAATTTTATTTAACGCATAAGTGTTTTAAATTATTAATTCTTTTTATTGGTTTTTAGAAATATTTTGAAAGTTTATGAAACATTGGGTAATTCTATATAATCTGATTTATGATATGTATGTTTTGAGACTTACTATAGGTTATGTGTCTTTAGAGAATCACTTTTACATTGCCAATTATAGACCCAAAGTTTAGGTCGTGACAATGATGGAGAGGGACCATTATAGAAATTGTGTCGAACCATTTGATGAATTAGTCTTTTTCCATACTTATTAATCAAGAAGGGTACTGACTTTTGAAGTTACGAAAATTATAAATATACGTGTGCATGAGACTATACATATCTTAAAATTATAATAGTTTTATGATATAATATGTATCAATTAGGTCTCTTATATATGGACTAATCTATAAGACTGTTTGCAAATTACTCTAATTCATAGGATAGACTTCTTAATTTAGAAAATTATGAGTATAATTTTAAATTTAGTCTAGTTTGGAAGCTTGATTGGAGAAGTTTGAGAGTGAAAATTAATCTAGATTGAATTTATAATTAGATCAAATAAGATATTAATTTAATAAAATATGGTTTACCTAAAAAGTTTTTTAGTAATTCACTTGACTTCATCAAACTTAATCAAGTCAATACTCAAGAATTTTTATAAAATAAAAAATAATATTATTTTAATAAAAATATTGATTCAACTATCATGTGTCCAAACCTTTTTCTAATTCAATCTTGAATTAGATCTAGTATTGTGAAAATGTGTATATAATTATATAAAATTCCTGAATAGCTTTTTTTTCAATGCATCGAATAAATGAACTTGGTTTTGACACACTAACTAGTTATATAACCCATACTCTATTGCGAGTTGAATAAAATATTTTCTGAAAAAAAAAAGATATTGAATGAACAAAAACATGTTTTAAAGAAGGAAAACAAACAATATTAAATACTAATAAAAAAATAAACAAAAAAATAATACTAATTCATGTTAACATATAAAGTCTATGAAATGAGTTATTTAACTAGAAGTAAAAAATTTAAAAAAACCATGAAGTGTAATAATTATCAATTAACTAAATATTAAAAAATTAAATTAAAAAAACAATAATCAACCCAAAACAAAATAACAATTATAGATTAAAAAACCAGAGTCATATTAAATATAATATAGTAAATTTGATCCGCCTTTGATCCAAAGTCAACATTCGACCTCAAAACTCTAAAAGAGCATTCCTCAGAGAGAGGTTTTCTCCGATAGAGATTGATTTTCAATTTCATATTCCTTATGTTTTGGGGCATAATAATTGAGAAATCACTTGGCAGTCCACGTTCCAGGGATCCAATGGGTGACTTGTATTCTTGAAGTAGCTTAGACTTCTGCCACATGGACACCTCCTTCTAGCTGGCGTCCTTAGCAGGTGCATGTATTAGCTAGCTAGCTAGCTAGTCTATGGTGTACACGTAGACTAGTGATGGACGGACGTGCGAGCCCAATTAATGTTGTCAGAGTTGTGGACCGTGCATAATTAGCCGGCCTGTCTTCTCACCGCTGTTGAAAGAGATGTTTTGAGTTTGTGGGCAGAGATCATCGCCTCCTGTCCTTGTTTTGATCTCTACGGCACGAGTAATGTTTTCCGGTGGTAACATGTTCTTGTTTCTTAGATGAAGTCATGCATGATCAAATAATATTTGCACAAATAAGGCTGACGACAAGGAATATGGAAACCCAAGAATGCTAGCAAGTCAAGGGCAATTTCTTGGAGTGAGGGAGGATACAAAACGCTGTCGTGGTAGCTAGCATGATCTATTTACATCATGGCCCGATTGGATAAGAATCGATGAAAGTGATGCGAAAGAATTGTATGAGTAATGATTTTCAAGGTAAAAAGCTTTCTAAATTTAAAACATGCATAAATTTAAATATTATCTCAATTTAAAATAAAGTCAAATTTTATTTTATATTATTATCTAGCAAATGCCATAGTAAACTAGAAAATAAAGTTTTTTTTCCTTTAAAAAAGAGTGTAATTATAACATATCTTGAAACAAAAGAATCCATTAGAAGCTTCAAAAGAAGCAATTAAGAAGGGGATTAACTCTCATTAAGCTACCAAATATAAAAAAATCTATTGGATAAAAAAAAATTAAAAGTCTTTAGACAAAACAAAGAGAAGCTTTTATGTGGGTGCCAATACATTGGGGCTTGTAACCAGGTAATTAATACTTGTTTTACATGACTTATGATTGAGTTTTTTTTTAAAAAAAATATATTAGTGGATCACTTATGAGTAAATTTAAAACGATTTTTGTTTTATTTTATTTTATTTTAAAAAAAATTAAAGTTCGTTCAGCCGAGTACAAACAAAGTCAATCAAATCACTTATATTTTACACAATTAATATTTTTTTCTAGTTAACCTTAAAATATATATCTTATATTTTACACAATTAATATTTTTTTTCTAGTTAACCTTAAAATAATAAAATATATATCGAGAAAGAAGATTTGTAAATGGAATCACCGGCCGGACCGAGTTTAGCAATTGTGAGTTGGCCTTTGTAATAAGTTCTGATGGGTCACCATCCGGACGGCGTCATGAACAATCGCACAGGATGTACATTCCTAATTATGCACTGTACACGCAGACAATAGAGCAGAGCGCAGCACCATGACAGGCATGCGAGAGAGAATAAAAGGCTGCTTTTTTTCTACTTTTTTTTTCATTCACAGAAGATTTATCTGAAAGAGAACAGCATGTGCCAATTTCTTCCAGAACACAATAAAACAAAAGACTAGCTACCAAATTAATATTTCCTTTTTTTCTGGTATGGAAATTCTCCTCTTCCTTTCTAGACCAATACATACAAAATTGAAAAGGAGAAAACCCTACATAATTTGAATAAAATCCTAAAAAAAAAACTTTTCATATGGTCAATTTCTGCCATTAACGAGCAATTTCAATTTGCAAAGATGCGTTGAGCTCCATTTGCTCTGCCTCCCACTTAGCCTTGGCAACAACTCCATCATGCACAGGCACATATTCCTGCCAAATAAAGTAAAACAATTGGAAAAAAACACAAATCAACCAAAAGGATGTGATCACAAGAACCCACCTCAAGTTTCTGAACAAGCTCTTTGGGACTTGGGGCAGAGACAATAATACTACGCTGAGATGGCATGATGAACCCATCATCCACTGCCTTGTCTATAAAAGTCAGCAGGTAATTGTAGTAACCGTCCACATTAAGCAAACCCACCTGTAATGTCAAGAACTAAGTTAAGGATTGACCTTGGAGCGCAACAGAACTTTCTTAATTTGAATCTTATCCAAGGTTAAGACATAAGTAGCTTTACAGGCTTGTCGTGGATGCCAAGTTGGGCCCATGTAATGACTTCCAATAACTCCTCCAAGGTTCCATCCCCACCTAGTTGAATTAATATAATATAATATAATATATATTAACACATAAGCATCAGGAAAAGAAAAGAAAAAAAAAAACATTATTTGAGAGAGAAAGAGAGAGATCAGGTACCTGGTAAGGCAATGAAACAGTCAGAATTGCGGGCCATCTCAGCTTTTCTTTGATGCATGTCCGCTACTGGCCTGACCTCCCCTACTGTTTCTCCTGTTAGCTGCACATAACAAAAAACAAAGCATTTAATCATGTCTTGATTGGTAAATTAATTAAGGATATGTTTTGTTTCTGTAGTGGTTACTGGTGCTGCAGGCTGTGTTTAATTTGTCCTGGTTATAAACTTGAAAGTGTTTGGTTCATGACTGCGTTCATGAACTTACTTTTTTAAATTACAACCACAGGAGCTATTACGATGACAAACACGCACTAAGAGCAACAAGAGACAATCGTTTCTATACATGGATTAAGAATCCTAATCTGCTTACCTCTTTGCTCATCAGAGTTTTAGGGATGACTCTGTAGGAGAAAGCAACAAAAGACATAGCGATACAGATCAGTACTCGAAGAAGAAAATGAAATTATGTGGACAAGAAAGCTTGCACGGTCGCTATTCATAATTACCCTATTACATGCCCTCCCCCACGATGGACCTCTTGAGACACTAGCCCCATCAATCCAACACTTCCTCCACCGTAAACAAGATCCAACCTCCTTGACACCTTCACATGGAATCACAGAAAACTCTATATTTATGGACTTACAAGACTAAATAAGATCGAGAAAGTAAGGTTTTTGAATTGCTATACCAGTTCTTGGCCAAGTTCAAGAGCAGCATCACGATAACAATCCCTTTTGCCTTTACTGCTACCACAAAACACACAAACTCTTTTAAACCTTGATGATTTCACAGCTACTTTATCATCCTCCATCTCTTGGCCCTCTTGTGTTTTCTCTTCTTATTCTATATTTTTCACCAAAAAAGGGAGGACGACGCAATTATGCCAAAAGAGAAAGATGGATCAGCTCCATATATAGACATATCCAAAGGGAGACAGGATGAGCAGGATACTTTTGGGCACCCCTGGAATCCTGTTACGCCACGTGTACGTAACCCGGAAATATTTGCTTTATTACCAAATATCGCCAACACGATACACTCAGTCCTTCCCGGTAGATTCTTTAGTCCACTAGTTTCGGCCCACGTGCACTCTATTGCCAGCTCAGCAAGGACGTAGTCCATAGCATGGACAAGACCTTTAGAAATTATTGAAAATTAGAAAACTATACTTCCTGTCTCGTGACCCACCTACATTAAATTTTTATTAATTCAACAATGAGAATGAACGGTATCAGTAATAATTTTGTATTGGTAGTACAGAGAATTTTTTGTTTCTGAGACTTGGGTGAAGTTTGGAATATTTTTTATTTATTTTTCAGAGATTAAATTCATCAAAACGTGTCAAGGTTTATGAGGATATATACGATGATCTCTTAATATTTGTGGAAAAAATCATAAATTTAAGTATAATGTATATAGAAAGTTTGAAGCAACAGTAAAGAATAAACAATATATATAAAATTCTATCAAATAAAATTACCATATAAAAACATTAATTTAAAATTTTATTATTAAATATTTTCTATTTTAGTTTTTTTTTTATAAAAAATTTACAACTCGAATAAATCTAAAATACTAATCTAAATAAGTGTCTTGATAAGAACACAATGAAAAGTCCTAAATAAATTAAGAAGTCAAAAAAAAAAAAGAACACAATGAAAAGTCCTAAATAAATCAAGAAGTCAAAAAAGGAAAAAGGAAAAGCAACAAAACAAACCCAAATAACACCTTTTGATCCTAATTCAAAGGCCTTTTAGACCTTCCAATGATCTTAGATAAAACTAATAAGTTGAAATCTTAGTAAAATTTGAATATAATTCAATAATTAAATTGAAAATTATAAATTTTTTGTTAAATTTATTGCTCAACAACATAAATATTTTCTTGAACCTAACCTAAATAATTATATCAGTTAATTCATACATAGTCTAATCATAATAAATTTATAATTGATTTTTCAGAACTATCAATCCTGTTTATTTAAAATTTAAAGTTCATGAGCAAACACACCTCCATGATGTGGTCTTGAGATTCAACAAATATGGGGTTAATTTGTAAAAAAAAAATAAAAAATGCTCAAGAGTACAGAATACTTGATGGCTAATTAATGTTTGGTCGTAATTAGCTGATGGGTAATCAAATTTGGTTTGGTTCTAACCAGGTTGAGTTGCATGCCTAGCCGAATTAATTAATTAATTAATTATGAGGGTTATCAGTTAATTCATACATAGTCTAATCATGATAAATTTATAATTAATTTTTCAGAATTATCAATCCTATTTATTTAAAATTTAACTAATATGATAAAAAAAAAAGTTCACGAGCAAACACACCTCCATGATGTGGTTTTGAGATTCAACAAACATGGGGTTAATTTGTAAAAAGAATTTAAAAAATGCTCAAAAGTACAGAATATGTTTGGTCGTAATTAGCTGATGGGTAATCAAATTTGGTTTGGTTCTGACCATAATTTTGAAACCCGGCCCGGCCCGGCGGGTCGACCCGGGCCGGGTTGATGAAAAAATAAGATAAGCCATGACCCGATGGGTTGATCTGGAAACCTGGATGACCTGGCAAAACCCGGTTGCAACCCGTTGATTGTTGCTTTTTTTTTTACTAAAACGACGTCGTTTTGAATTTTTTTTAAAATAGGAATTGACCCGGCTGACCCGGCCAAAACCCGGAACACGGGCCTTGGACCGGGTCGGCCACTGGACCGGGTTTAAAAACTATGGTTCTAACCAGGTTGAGTTGCATGCCTAGCCGAATTAATTAATTAATTAATTATGCCGAATTAATTAATTAATTAATTATGGGGTTTATATTATATTATATTCAATCTAATGTTGTGAGGAATTGAAATGGGATAATTTATCCATTAAAAATGGACCGTTCACATAAGGCGTTTCGCTATGTGCATATATTCTTAGCAAAGGACGGCTATGGAGTTTTCAGCTAGACTAGACTAGGGATGCAAAAGCAACCCATTATTAACCAGCTTACACACCCGAGAATTTGTTAACCACTGTGAGTAGCCTTTCCCTCCTGTTTTGACTATTATACACGTAGGATGACTATTGAATTGCTTGTCTGGTCTTCAGTTAAACAAGTTAGAGTTAATTTACTAAAACCATAAGTTAAACTTGTAATTAGATTAATTTATGACTCAGTCGATCTTGTTAAAATTTATTTTTACGTTTAAAAAAAAAAAACATGACACAAGGATAGCTATCAAACGATCGATCTTCAAAGCCCGCGTGCCGTGCCCAAAAAATGTTCGAAACAAAAAACTTAAGCCATATCGTTCGTCCCGAAGGCTGCCGCTATGAATTAGCCCTCTCTGCTCGCCAACAGTGTAAGACTAGGCAAACTTTGTGTGCCTACCAAGGAATGGTCGCCTTTCATTAATTACTGTACTGTGCATTAAATCCAGTAATTGTAATAATTGTAATTATTTACCGGGGCATGGAAATAACAATGCTATCTCTGTCTCTGCCAGGGATGTGCTCTGAAAAGTGATGACCAGAATAATTGTCAATTGATGCCATGGCATGCCGCCGATCTTCCTAGGCCACTATTATTAAAACTGGCCTAATTTGGTGAGTAAATCCCATCACCCATCATCCCAACTTTTAAACGGTGCTAGAGTTTTTGAATTAAATGGGAATTATCTTATAAAAATTAAATTTTATTTAAAAAATATTAAAATAATATTATTTTGAATTAATGTGATTCAATTACTAACATGTAACATGAGCTAAACTAATAGTGGAACACATTAGATTTAATAGTTTTTCTTTTATGAATTGATTATAACAAATCCTTTATTTTTTTAATTAGTTTAAACTTTAATTTTGTTTTGAAAACCTACAGTGTTTTTATTTTATTTTTATTTTTATGAATGCCTTCTATGTGTAGTGGAAATTAAAATGGGACTGTATCCATTATCCCCCTGTATTTTAAAGAGTCTTCTCGGCTTGAGAGCGGACGAATAGTTATAGAAACTGTAAATTTCCACAGAGACGAATCCAGGGGACAGTGATGGCACTGGCGTCGAGGTTAAAATTCTCGCCCCCTCACTGATATTAATAGAGCATATTTTGTCCCAATTTCTTATAGAATTTCAATTTAGTCCCTGAAAAGTGAAAATTGAATCCTTTTCCCCTTGAGAACTTTTTTTCCTTAATAAGTTTAACCCTCTAAATACAGAAAATTGGCTCTCCCTCTTAAGCGATGACCAATCCGGTCCTCTCTTCTCAAGAACATTCTAGTTTGATTTTTTAAGAACAAGATTTATTTATATTTTGTCTCTAAAAGAGATATTTAAATATTTTCCCTCTATTTTCTTGTAGGAAAAAAAAAAACTTTTTCCTCTCAGTTTCAGTGTGATCTTGGATTTACTCCCTGAATTCAGATACTACATTAAAAAGATATTATTGCACGCCAATTATCCTAATGATTAAGACTCTAAAACAATTTATTTAAGGGTATATTTCTTAATTTGTTGGGTCAAGCTCGCAGATCAAATTAAAGATACAAGATAATTATTGTATACTCTTAACTTTAATCTCATTCTAACCTAAAGTGGGATATATAGGAGAGATAGATATTCTGCTTTTCAAACTAATTATTCATCATGGTCCTTTTACTTTTCAATTTTAATATTTGCATCTTCAGCTATAGTCTCCCTTGTATCCCTTATTCAAAAGAAAAAAGAAAAGAAAAGGAAAAAGAAAAAGGAAAAGGAAGTCAACGTTTTTTTTTCCATCAATGCCAAAAGGAGTTGGAAGACAAGGGCCTCCAAAGTGAGTGGAGTATGGCTGTTAAGATCAGGCGTGGCTGGCATTACGGATGCTTGGAGTTGTTGGATCGTCGTGTGTGTCTTTCAAATTCTTGAATTTTGTTGCTGTTCATGAGCTTGAGGATGCCCTTTGCCAATGTACTATGTAATAAGATATTGTTTGGTAATTTAGTGTAGAGGGTTTTTTGATTAAAAGTATATATATGTTAAAATTATTAAAAATCATTTAAAACATTAATTTAATATTTTTTTTTAAAAAAAAGGATAATTAATCACCAAGAACTAAGGGATTTTCTCCAAGGACCCACATCCAATTCTCTTTATGAGATTCAAACACAAGTGAGACCTTCAACCCAACAACTAACATACATGCGACATCATTAGAAGCTAGATCAAAGAATAAAATATGTCGTTTTCTACTTTAATATGATCCTTCTTTTTCAACCAAACTGTTCCTGAATTAGTCAAGGATTAGAAAACAAGTAATGCCCCACTACAAATAATAATATGCTTGCATGAAACTTCATATGGAAGGAGCCTTCAACCTTGACATAATTCAAATGGATAATATCAAAAACAGCTTTCCCCACAATGGAATTTATTGTGTGGAAGTTATCAGAAGCACCAACTCCGCAATGAATTTAATTGTGGACATATATTCACACAACACGAGTAGAGGCTATGGGGATATTTTCTGATGTAGTCAGGCACATAAAAGAAATATTAAGATTGAATAATGTAGAGTGTCTGTGTGTGTATCCTTCCCTTTCTTGAAAAAAATAAAGACAGAGAGAACGAAAAAATGGAAACTACCTTTCAAGAGATTGATTAGTCTTAATTAGATCCATCCATACACGTCGATAATATTAAGAATATTATTCTTCCATGAAACCTGACAAGTATGGGAGGCTTCACCTTTGACAGTACTGCAGATGGATAATATCGAAAATTCCCACAACGGAGTTTTACTGAGTTAGATAATACTAAAAAGTGGAAATAATTAATCCCTGATCAAGACAAGAAAGGATTGTATAAATTTCGTGATATTGGAGTGATTATCATATGTCTAGTTTTAACATCGAGAGATGATTCTTAGATCCAAACACGTCGTTGATCATAAATTTAACTTATATAAGTGAATTTGAGAGAGCATGATCTCTCTTCATGATCAGATGATAGTTAGTGATGATCTCATATTCCACCATTAAACCCGATGGCTCGTGGAGGTAGGCGAAAGTATGTTAGTCTCAGGCGGGCATTAATCATTTTCAATGTATATATCTAGATTATTCTCCTTAGCAGTAGGAGATAAAATTATTGATAGGTTCGTTGATCTTAGGCAAGTGTACATGGTTTTTCCGTGTACAACTTCTCTAGGTTTAGTTCAAAAGAAAATGACCTTTGTTTGAACTTTTTTGAGCCATCGCAACCAAGCTAACAAAAGGGAATTACAAGAAGAGAAAAGGCAAGGATCGAACGTGTGGTAGGTGTCTCTATTATTATCTTTTTGTATGGTGGTGGCTCGTATGGTGATCGATGGTTCAAAATATGGCAAATAAAAGCCAATTGGATGCAAGAAGTAAGGTTGGGTGGACTGTCTATAGGCAAAAGGTCTAAAGGTTGGTGCCTCAAAATTCGTTTTAACTTCTTAATTATAGAGAGAGCGTGGACTTGAGACTTCGATAACCCTTTTTGACAGAGGATTTTCCACCTAATTAAAACTTTACAATGACCTCACTTATGTTTCTTACGAGTAGGCAAAGATTCCCACCCACCGTCCCATAATTCACAAAATTTCAAAGGGCAGCTGTAAAAACTTTAACGGATGTTTTTCATGACAGAAGTAGGATTCTGAAACTTGATGATATATCAATATTGCTGTTCCTCTTCTCCATCTTTCTACCATGGTTACAAGCGGTTCAAGGCTGCGGTTACACCAGAATGGACACCCCGAATATAGACTTGTGTTTTTTTAAAAAAATCTAAAATAATATTATTTTGATTAAGAATCATATATTTTTGTTCATCAAGCATGAGTTAGGTTCTAATTAAGTCGGCAGACCACCGAATTAGCCCACCACACTATACCGAGTCTTGGAGCACTGCTTTTTACTACCATTTGTTGCACGCATGCCCTGAGAGAACTAAGAATATATGTGACAGCAAGAATTATTATATGAACCTTAAGAGCTATGTAGATAGGTGGGACCAAAAATGCCATTTTTCAGTATTTTTTATTTCCTTTTCGTTTATTAGTTTTTAGTACACATCTTCTCCACATTTGCATGCAAAAAAATACATAAATATATATCTGGGGTCTTAGCTTGCTCTCTGCCATTGTCTGGTCATTTTCTTGGATGTCAACTCCAAGGCTACGTCTTGTTCATTTGGAGTCATATGTGTAACTTCAATTTAAGCAACTTCTAGTGCGTGTCGTTTCTCCGATTGATCTATTTATACTTCATTGTTCCGTTACGACTGCTGTTGTTGGGATTCTTTTCTTATGTTTTGTTACGTATATGTTGCTTGCAGCCTGTTATTTGTGCTTCTTCCCTCTAGTTTGTTGTTTCAAATTGGTGTTAGTAAAATGGCTTTCCAGCAAAAAGTAAAATATAAGAACTCAATTATACATCTTCATGATTTTGATTTTAGTAAGTCAATTAATATGAAGTAGTAAGTGTTGGCCGGAAAGTTTTTTCATCTTTTTCTGCCAAGAAATCTAATAAGATTATTAAACCTAGCTTGGTGTGGTGAATTAATCTAAAATCTAGCATTAGCTTTGTTTTAAAAAAATCTTATGTAAGTTAATATGATATAACTTGGTTGATTTAACATTTCAATCCATAACTAGATTAAAATTTTGATTGGCTTTGTTTTTTTATTAAAAAATTAAATAATATTATTTTAATTTTAAAAAATTAAGATAAAATTATTTAGATTTACTCTAATTAAGTTGAATTAACCTGATTAACATATAATTTGATTCTTGAATGGGATTATAAATCTAAGTTTCATTCCTATGAAACCTAAGGTTTTCCAGATTTGAACATCTTGAACATGAGGCATGCGAGTAAAAATCTCAGCTCTTAAATGTTGGTGGAAAGAGTATTTTAATTAACCTCAATTTCCATCATCCACCACCACTTGAGTGTGATGTTTAAGACTTTTAGGGTTCCGCCTTCCAATTACAATGCCTGTCTTGTCTTCACCGTCTTCTATTAAAAAAAATAAAGATTATTTATCTTTGATATTCAAAGTCACAATTTTGACCAAAAATATCAAAAAATAATAATAAGCTTTTCTAAGTTGACTAACTATTCATGAATTAAAAAAAAAATCAAACTAAAGTAACTAGTTCACTAGCTGATCTCAGAAGTGACTTTATTCTCTAGTATGGACTATGGAGAATCTGAAGAGGTGAAATCCACATCAAAGCCAATAAATTAAAATTTTATATAGAGAGAGTTAAGTGTACGCGTGCGTGCGTGTGTGTGTGTGTATCAATGCTTTGAGAAACTCTTCGTGTGAAACTGCGAAAAGTGAGCGTTTAAAGCATGCATAGCACCGTAAGTAATACTAATAAATAAAAAATCTTTAATTCCATAACTATACTTAATGGGAAAAGAATTAATTATTAGATAAATTAATTTAATATTCTTAACACAATATTAGTTTTACAAGTACACTTAAATTAGATAGAAAAAATTAAAAAAAAATGTTTTATATCATTTTTATTTTTAAAGGGTATAAATTTATTTCAAAACTTTCATGTAAACTGATTTATTTTATTTTTTTATTCTTTTTACTCAAACCAAATTCATATATGTATTTTTTCCAATCGTGCAACACTAACCAGTGATATTTGAAGCTAGTACCGTGACAAATAAAACTAAGAAGACAAGTGATTAACCTTGTTATTAATTAATCAACTAAAATTTTCCTAATTAGAAATTTGACTACTATGTTGCCTGGAGAAAAAATGTGGCACTGCATCTTATCTTCTTGCAAGCAGCTGGCATGAGGAACCTTCAGAAGAGTTTCTTGGAAGTTCCTCACACAGGAACTCAAACCATGAATCTAATCTGGGATCATGTCCATAGAAAACAAAGGCTTATACAGTTGTAAGTAATCCTGTCTTATAGAGAAATGGCTAGTTTTGTCTTAATCAAGCTCAACAGTTCGTCTGGTTTGCAATTTCCAAAACTGAACACAGGCTGGCACCTCCCTCCCGTGCATGCAAACCTTACAATATCAGTCTAAAACACCAATATAATATTTGATTTAAGTCAGTCCAATGCCTCCCTCTATCTGAATGGAAGCTTCCTTTGGGACATATTTGGTCCCCATAGCTGTTGCCAGTAATCCTAAGTCCGTACTACAACAAAGGATACTTCGTTGTTCTGTTCCTCGAAATCTGAGATCTTGAACAGGATAGGCTGTCTTCCAAGGTTTTCTATAAAAACCAGGAGTCGATGTGGTCAGGTCACTATTGCCAACTAAAATTGAACCCTCCCTTTCTTTGTTAATCCTCTTGATAAGTACGTACCACACCGTTCTTGTTTCTTTGTTGAAAATGGCACTGCCTAATTTCAATGCTCTCAGAGACTTGCATAACTCTGCCAATGATCTTCTCCATTCACCAGAGATCCAACAAGTTCTTCTCAACCAGAAACAAGAAAAATGGCTTCACGAAGTCTCGGAGTCATCTCTAAGAATGCTGGACGTGTGTGGTATTTCTAAGGATGTTCTTTTGCTTGTCAAAGAACATCTTCTAGACTTACAATTCACATTACGTAGAAAAAGAGTTAGCAAGCCAGATATTAGTACCAAAATTGCAGCCTATAATTTCTACAGAAAGAAGCTAAAGAAAGAGACAATGAAATGCCTGAAATCACTGAAGGGAATGAAAGGCAACAAGTCTGTGACTTCAGATATCTCAAATGTAGACCACAGCATTATCGTGGTTGTTGAAGTACTGAGAGAAGTGAGAGTCACTACCATCACCATTGTTGAATCTTTGTTGTCTCTCATCTCAATTCCATGGCTGGACCAAGGATCAAGTAAAGGGTCTTTTATAAGATCAACGTTTTTGCGAACAAGTGGACAGAGTTTGTACGATTTTTTTGACGAAACAGCACTTCAAACTGCAGATAAAAGACTGGAGGCAGTGGAGATTGCCGTTGAAGATCTTGAAGTTGAATTAGACTGCATGTTCAGGCGTTTGATCCAGACAAGGGTTCTGCTCCTTAACATACTTACCAATTAAGAAGGCAAAGCCTATCCTTAACCTCTTGCGAACTATTCAGCCTATCCTTAATGTTATTAATCTGCAGACCAGTATTCAAGGGATTGCAGGTTGCTTTGCCATGAGTGTATTGGGTGGCCACTAATTACTTCTTGGAGGAAATTAGATATGTAAATTTTTATTTATTTATTTATTTATTCTTCTCAAATAAAAATGTGTGAATCTTCACACAATTTATTCATTTATTCCTTTCTTAATCCTCAGGGGCAAACGATAGGGCATTTCGTTCCCAACTACTTAAGCTGGAGCTTTGCCAATACAATCTCAATTCATAACACACACACACACACACACATATATATATATATATATCCTTGGTGTGAAGATTTTCTACTTCTGCAACTCATCCTCCTTCCTCACGTAAACATTATGAAAAGGAAAATTGTTAATCAACCATTGCAATCCCTCCTTTTAAACACAAGTATTTATCGTACGTAAATATATTAATCTTGGCATTAGACACCGTTAATTATTTTTTTTTAAGAAAAATCCTAAATGGTGTGGAAATTTTACTGCGGCTCTAAACATAAATTATTATAGATTGCGAGAGTGAAATTTACATGGGTATATTATGTAATTAAGAGGATCATGGAGGATATTTTAGTATTTTTCATATTATATTTTTTATTTTTTTATTGAATAGTTGTTGATGTCTGTTATATACGCCTCAGCAAATAGGCAACACTTGTGCCAATAAGGAAGTGCGTAAGACAATTCCCGGTGGTCAAATTTGTCCATCCACCGTATAACTAGATATACAAATATGCCCTCTTCCACATGATATAGCGTATATAGACATATTATAATTAGATTGCTACAAGTAATTGATTGTTTATGTTTTTCCTTTGATTTCTCTCTCTTAATAACTAAAATGCACAACTTTTTTCTATTTGTTTGTTGTTTTATTGTGTCTAGCATAGGTTACCAGACCTAGGAGTCTTGGGTTTGATAACCATGTTTGGTGCTAGACTTAGGCACGGGTCTGGCATGGTTGCTAGACTTAAGCTTTATGGGGTTAGCAAACTTGTGTAGGTGTACCGTGGACCAAAACACAATTCACTGTAGACTTGCATAATGAATTTTTCAAGCTCAGAAAGCTTGGGATGGAGTTAATGCTTTCTTTTCACATAAAGTTAAATTATCATTTTGCTCTTTGATTGAAAAAAATTAAAGCCTTGGTTGTGGGGGTATTTCAATACTTTTCATGGGCTTATTGGTATTGAATATTTTAGCAGGGGTATAGTAGTTTTTCAATGATTATTTGCATAGTAAAAATATTTTTCTCTCCCCAAGGCTAACAGAATTAAAACATGTTACCTAGGGGTTTTTCAACCTTTCATAAATTATTAAATAATTAAAATACATCATTAACCTTGGAAAAGATAAAAAAAAAAAAAACATTTGTATATGAATGTATTTTTTTGGTTTCACACTGTTTTTTGTATAACTTTCTATAATCATGGAGGATATTTTGGTATTTTGATATTGTTTTATCATTTTCAAATTTAAAAAAACATGTTGAACCCATATTTATTTAGATCTAGCAATTAAAAAAAAATCCAAATCACTGCGCTACTAGACTTAAGGTACTTGGATCTAGTATGATTGTCAAATTCAATTCACTTAGATGAAGCTTTGCTACTAGACATAAGGACTTTGGATATAAAAATTTGTTGACTTGATTGATCAATTGATACAAAGCAATCAAGTAGAATAAGTTCAAGTGTTCGATGAGTTGAGAGACAATTGACTAATTTAGGAGGTAAAAAACAATTTCTTTTTAAATTAAAATTTTTTTATATTAATTTAATTTCCTAATTATTTATGATTTTATATCTATAAAAAGAACTTTAATTTAGCATTATCAAGCAACACAAAAATAAAGAGAATAATTAAGAAAACTTAAGAGTTAAATAGATATCATCCTCTCAATCTTCTTTTTATTCTTAAATTTTTTACTTTACATTACTATTTTGATATCATACCACAACTATTATTCTTCCATCTAAAAGCTAGACCTAACTCTTATTCTATTTGAACAGAATTTATTACATTCCTTTTTACTTTCAGAAAGAAAAAAAATCTAATACCATTTCCTGAATTCCACGGTACCAGCTAAGCTGGGACCTTGCCTACATGATCTAAATTCATGAACTCAATCCATGACCTAGAATATAGGCTACCGAGTTCACGTAAGCATAAGTTAGTCGAGAATAGAAAAGCCTTTCAAAACCATGAGTCAAAAGTCAGAAGGCATGCATGCATGGATGCCTCGACCAGTCTACTTTTTGCCATTTATGCTGCTTGTGCTCTTTCAGCGCAGTCGCTCAAGCATCCAACATGCGCAAAATCATTACCCGCAAAGGAGTAGACAAAGGCTTGTTGGACACCCGACAATCAAATAACGAAGCTTAATATTCTACCATGCAACTTGAAAGAAGATTGGAGATCTGAGAATAGGACAATAAATGGATATTCCCATGTCTGCGTTATAGAAATATCATGGTAATGCATCCCTTATGTTGTCTGGTTTATTTTCTTTAGAAAAGGAAAAAAGATGTGCAGTTGTAATAATGTTGATAGACATGCCAGGTCGCCAGCCTATCACCCATTTGACGCCCTTCCAAATGTTTGTGTAATTAACAACAAGATTCAATAGTTGTTTAGGTTATTGTTCCTTTTTCGATTTGCAGAATAATTATGTTGTTTTATTCCAGATTTTTTACACCAATTAAACAAATTCAACTTGCCTAGATCAACCTACAATCTAGACCAATTAAAGTTTAAAAAAATTAGAAAAAAATTGACTAAACTGATCGAAAATTTAACCCAACCCAATCAATTTAGTACTGACTCAGTTAAAACCCAATCATTAATCCATTCTCCTTTTTTTATTTGAAAATAAAATGATCAGAACAATACTCCTTTTATTTTTATTTTTTAAAAAAAAAAATACCCAATCATTAATCCATTCTCCTTTTTTATTTGAAAAAAAAAAGATCAAAACAATACTCATTTTATTTTTATTTAACAAAAAGAATTTAGGTCAATCTCTTGTCAGACTCCAACTGTTTATACAAGTTATTGACATCTACAGGTTATTTAGCAACCAAATCTTGCAAAATGCAATCTGTGATGCATTTCACACGTAAAATCTTCATAATTTCGGCATCTGATGACTAGGCTTCGCTAGTTGAACCTGGATCCTGTGGAGACCTTTTAAAATTCGGTAGGAAAGATATGCAGGAGCCAGAGGCCCAACTAATGAGTCTCAAGCATCAGTCTTGGACACCAGGCAGCTTTATTTAAATTTAGGCCCATGAACAATGTGACACGACGAGCCGATGGCAGTTACGTGTCAAGCATTCCATCAGTTCTAATCGTTTCTTCCATCGCGCAATTGAGAAATAGCAGGCGTGATGTATCATTACCTCGCTGGAAACATTGGAAAATAGTTCGAATTTTTGATACCGTGAAGGGTTTGAGCACAAGGCTGGGGTTTTACCTTGATATGCTACATAGAGAACAGTGGGAAAAGCAGATGATACCTTGCCAGGTACCGAAGACATACTGGGATGAACTGATACAGCATGATACACAAAGAAGTGCCCATGTCTAGAGAAGAATACATACAAACTAAAATCCATGATCACAAAGAAACATGTTAAAAAGGGTTTCAATGTACGCGGCAATCTTTTTCCGCCACCACTTTATTGAAAAGATGAACGAAACAAGGCTCATCAAGACAGCATGGCCAACAACCCATCGACAAATACATTTACGGTTGGCTATTGATCTTCATTCTTCAATGGGATATGCCTGAAATCAGCAAAATAACAGTATGGTTGCCCCATTTCCTTATAAATTCGAATATTGGTAAAATAAATTGCTGATACAAAATCTGAGGACGAAAACAAAATGCTTGTGAAGAATGTCAGATAACTAGAAATAGCTATGATATGCATAAGTAGTGACCACCAAATTAAACTCAACGTTCACTTTCTAATGAAGAACTGAGGTAAGCGGGTAATGGTTAAAAGAACAGAAAACTAAAGAACAAGTATATGCATGATAATGTGAGACAGATTATAATATCTTTTTCTAACTCGTGGTTGTTTTTGTCTTCTTAAAAGATAAGATGACAACTATTTTTTGTTTTTCGATCCAGTGCTTGAGATGTTGCAGCATGCCACTTCCATAAATGGGCTACAGTCTACAAGTCAAGAGAAAAGAATGGCCCCGCCAGTGAATGCCTTCAAAATATTTCACACAAAATCAACCATGATGCCATCCACTTCTTGAAATGGGCAAGATGAAAGTGAGAAGTACATCAACCACATTCAACTACCCGATATGAAATTTCCAAGAAGTGAAACAAATCCTTAGGGACATCAGGTTCAGTAAACAACTTTTGCTTGCATAGAATAAAAGAGGTCCATGATATTGCTTTTCTCCTCTAATCAATGTCATTGAAAAAAAATCTTAATCCTCATCATAAAAATCAAAGCCATTTACCGCCCACTAAGTTAAAGTAATAAAAAAGATTACCAAGTTCTTGTTACATAATGGCTGGCAGGATTTTGAAAAAAACACTTTGGCTCAAAGGATTAGCAGGGGATCAAAAAGTATGCCTCGAATGAGGATATCATTTTAGACAACCTGATTTATATCAACAAGAAGTGCACGATTTTCCTATAAATACCAATTTGTGAGCAAAATAATTACAATGGCAATAAATCCATATCTAAAAGCTCCATATCTAATTTATATAATCATACAAATCCTTTTCGGTCAATCTAACAATGCTAACATGGCTCTACAACAAGCATCCCCACATATTTTCCCAAGAAAATCCAAATATTAGCCTTCAATCAACAGTACTATTCCTAAGATGGCATAGCTAAACAACACAGATCCTTTAGATCTCCTCGTGACTGAAAAATGGACACCAAATTGATCTCCAGTTTTTATATCATGCAATAAACACCCTTCCAGAACAAAAATAGTTTTAAATTTCATTACAGATATAATTGGTTTTGGACACACCTGCTATCGGCAAACCAATTCATGACGAAAATAAAATGATAATTTTAAGAATAACAGGAATATCTATCAATTCCTTCATAAAATAAATAAATAAACTGTGAATCCAATTAATAACAAGATACTATAACAATTGGCGTTTTCTCCTTAAACTGACTCGCGATGCAATTTAGTTACGCTACATTCACATCCTCAGCAAAGAAGATAAAAGTAATGCGCGAGAAATTACCTAGTGTCCACTCTCATGGCCATGGTCACCATGGCCCTCCCACGGATGTCTCCAGCCCTGAAAAACACAGCATAATCCCTTCCAGTTGAATTAAATGCCCAGTGCAAATCATTCATAAAGGAAATAAATTTTTCTTTAAAAAAAATCAACTCTTACCAATACTACAGGGCCATCTTGCTTCGCCCTGTAAAGTACCCAAAACCTGAAAACACAAATTACAACAAAACCCCAACAGTCAGCTTCGTTACTTCAGATCAAGAGCAAAAAAATTCCATGATTTTTATTTTTTTTAATTCAACAATCCAGAGCTAACAGTAAACCGAATCGGAAAATTAATAAATTCCAAAATCAGATTAAAACAAGTTTAAGATCAAATCTAGGGTTTGAAGCTGGAAAAGGGGAAAAGCAATGGAGGATAAGAACTAACCACATGACAGCACACAAGCCCTTTCCAGTGACTACATGCCATCGCTTTGGCTTATGCATAGTCAAGCCTTTGTAATTGATGCCCTCTCCATGCCCTCCTGCCATCTCTTTCACTCTCCTCCACCTCTGGAATGATCAATTGGTGCCCAGGACTGCAAGTATGATTTTGTTACCGAGAGCCGTTTGATTTTAGCTGAGTAAATTAAAATTTTAACTCGGAATTTCTTCGTGTGCCGATGCCGCGCCTGACCTTGCCCTGGTGCAAATATTGGACCCATGTAATAGTCTAGGAATGGGCTAGAACCTGTCCAGTATTATATTTGGTTCGGGTCCATTTAATATGTGGGCTTGGTCCTCAACCTTTGGGCCAGACCTTTCCAAAACTACAACGCTCTTCTCGTCTTTCTTTCGATTAACAAATGCCAATTTATTATTTTTTTCCTCAAATAATTTCAACCATTGAATTAAAAAGTAGTTATAATAATTTAAAATTAATTTTATTTTCAAATAGGTCACCATTTTTTTTCCTAGACCATTTTATATTTTTTTTGTATATTTTATATCAAGTCTTCCTCTTGTTTATTTTATAATTCCTTCCATATTCTGTACATGTAGCTAATAAAAAATTTCAATGTCTTTAACTTCATTAATCTTCGACCTGATTTATAATTTTTTATCTTTTTTATTTAATTAATTTTATGATTTTTAAAACAAAATAAAGATAGTTCATATTATATTTTTAGTTCTCCATTCAATTCTCTTTAGTTTTAAATAATAAAAAAAATAGTATCCTAAACACCCTAACTTGTTTTTATATGTATAAAAAGATGAATAGCCTGAAAATATCATTTTCTTATATATATATATATATATAAAAAAAAAAACTTCTAGGTGGAGAATTAAAATTATGATATCAAAATTTGTTTTCAAGATTTTAAGAAAATAGGAGAAAAACTTGATTTCATATAGAAAAGTAAAAACTAAAATTAAGAACACAGTGACTAATTTTGTTACACTATAAGTTCAGGGATATTTGGCCAGTTTAGAAATTCCACAGTGAAAGATAAAATAGAGAGGAGCTTGATATAATTTTTTCTTATTTTTAAAAATATTTTTTTTGAAAAAAATATTAAATTAATTTTAATTTTAATTTTAATAGTTTTTATATAATAATAATAATAATAATCTATTGTAATAAAAAATTTATTTTAAAAAACAATCACTGTTATATCAAACAATTCATATCATTGACCTGATTGTAATTGGTCTCGGACAAGAACGCGGTTAGAAACAGCACGCAAAAGGACAAAATATTTGCACGTGCACAACATTATTCGTCATCTAAGCAACATGGTGTCACGTGGATAGAAACATATCCTCGCATGTTTTTTTAATTAACCATCTAGTTCTCTCACCCATGAATTACTTATAATAATATAAATCTCGCACTAGATTAAAGTATTTTATGCCTATTAGATTAACCAAATCTAATCTCATTTCATGTTGGTTTTTTTTTATATCTTTTCTTCTCTTCGTTTGTGCACATATTATTACTAAACTCGGCTTCACAGATGAATCTAGTATCTAGCTATTTTACTTTTTAATATGAATTAAATGCAAAAAAAAAATTATAAAATCAATCCAGTTAACTCTTAGAATCAAAACTTGTTAGTTTTTTAAAAAATTTAAAATAAATCAAATCAATTTAAATTAACATGCCGGCAAAATCATGTGTGTCAATGATAATAATAAAAGACTACTAACAGCACACAAATAGATTAACAAAAAATAATTAAGAAGTTAAGTTCCTAAATGATGCAAACCCGCAAAGATTAGGATATTTATTGCCTGTCGAAGAATTCATGTCTGATGAGATTTTCCTTGAGCGGACAGCACGACGTTAAACAAGAAGAATCCACGTGCAGGTGTTGCGTTTGGCTTTACTCGTGTATAGTCTACATACAATTTATTAGTAGAATTGGGAGGATGGACCTTTTCTACAGATCTTCAATCTGCTCTGTTTACAATTTCTTAGTCCAGTACGTTCCAGCTCGAATATGACTGGCAATTCAACGAAACGGCAGGGGTGCTACCAAACTTTAAAAAAAAAAGAATTGCAGGCAATGTATTTTGTAGCTTGAATGGCGATGCTAATGGGGAATTTAAAACTCACTAGCATGTGGCTTTCTATAGACACTTTTAGTGCGCAGGTTTTTAATTAATTTCATTATAACCTATTAGGAATCGCCTCTATCTTGTACCCATTTAAAAAAACAAAATAACATAGAACAAATTTCATCGCGTTAAAGATTTCAGGTCATTTCAAGCATAAAATTTTGGTTAATTTCATTCTAATCTATTTGGAATAGCCTATTTCTATATCTTGTACCCATTTAGAAAAACAAAATAACATGGAACAGATTTCATAGCGTTAAAGATTTCAGGTCATTTCAAGCATAAAATTTTGGTTATGTTCCTTCATTTTGTTTGGTGAATAACTTTTTTGGTTTTTTATAATTCAATTCTTCAACAATTTAGTTTGATAGTTAATTTATTTTATATTTTGTTATGGTTTGTTTTTTTAGTAATTATCTTAATCAACATGGTTTGGCATGTTAATTAAGTTTATATTTATTTTTTATTTATTTTTTTAATTGATAATTCTTTTTAGATTCATCATTCAACATTTTCAATATTTGATTGATTATTAGTCAAATTTTATTATTAGTTTTAATTTATTTTTAAAAAAATTATTTCAATCTCATAACCTAAATCATGAATTTTGTGAATTGACCCTAATAGATTTAAATTATCTAATTGTGTTGTTTTTATAAATTTTTTTATTTTATTACTCAATAATGAGTTTATTAGAAATGTAGTGCAAACCAATGATCTATTGGATGCTAAATAAAAATGTTTAAATTTTAAAATTATATTTAAATATTTAATACTATGCTTGACATTTAAATTGCATAATCTCAATTTAATTGATTTTTTTATTTAAATTAAAATTATACATGTTAAATTAATATTTTGAAATTTATATATATATAAACATATGATCTCGAAATGACAAGTCAAATACTCTAAATAGAAAATCTATTAATTAAATTAAAAATTATACTAAAACAAAATTAACTATAAAGATGTTTGAGATTTAAAAAAAATATTTAAAACAAATTATTTTTGTATTTGGTAAGCCAAGTATTTCAAATTAAAGAAAATCATTAATATCCTGGACATTAAATTGCTTTGAAACCTAGGGTTTTGGTATTGTGATTTTTTCTTCCTCACTCACGTGCACGCATCATTTATATGAAGTTAGATAATGCACCCTCGTTTTTATTAATAATTACACAAATATTCTAAGTAACTAGTACTTGTGTTCCTAGAATATAAATTTAAACCATTAATACATGTTTGGTGACTTTAATTCAGTACCAAGATAGTATTATAACTTGTTGGTGTATGTATTAATTTACTCCATAACAACAACAACATTAATAATAATTCCACACAATTAAATTTACTATTGATTCGTTTCAGTAGATTGCTTTTAAACACAAATTAATACAAGTGTTGCATTGAAATAAGATCAGTATATATTTAATAGATCTAGGAATTATAATTCAATGTATGTAAACACAAATTAAAACAAGTGTTGTCAATCTTGTTTAGCTTATAAATAAGACTAGAAGGATTACAAGTTATCAGTTAATTTTAAATCTATTCACATCGAGTTTCGTAAATAAATTGGTTGATTTAATTTTAAAAAATAAAGTCATTGGAATCATGCATATCTTTATCTTAATAATAAAAAAAAATTATACTATCAATGATCTCATTTTCAATAATACGTCCAAGAAATACATCTAAAATTTATAGACCTACCACACCACCACCATGGAGCTTCCATTCCAACTAAGATATCTACGGGATTAATTCTAGAAGAAATTCAAACCGACCGAGTAAGTTTTAGTATTAGTAGACAGATAGTATTGTGCTGAGAATCCAAAAAGAACAGACAAAGATGCAAGAGCAATGTCTTAACTTTAATCCTTATAGTTTAGCAAAACTAATCAATTAATCTTTGAGGTTTTAAAATATATATTTTAAGCCTTTATATTTTTAATTTGTTTATAATTTAGTCCTTCTATTAATCCCATGCTTCCCTTTTCATTTAAGTTTATTCAATGCTTCATGAAAAAAGGTTAAAGAAAAATAAGTAGGTGAAGAGAGGAATCAACTACTAAAGTCTAAAAATGTGTTTGATATTGTGGATATTTTTACTTATATAATTTAAATAATTTGTTTTAAGAGAGGAATCAACTACTAAAGTCTAAAACATGTGTTTGATTTTTACTGTTATAATTTAAATAATTTGTATAAAAAAATATTTTTAGTTGTGATTTTTTAAAAAATAGGTTTTAAAAAATATAAAATGAGTTAAAACAGATCTTTATAAATAAAAAATAAATTATTTTAATTTTTCTGGAACCAAGATTTGAAATGGCCTCTAAGTTTTTTCTTTTGAATCCAACTGCAAAAAAAAAAAGTTATTTGATTAACTAGATAATCTTTTCTTTATGGTTGAACAAAAAACAGAAACTATTAGCATACTAAACAGTCTCTAAATTGAAGATGATTAATACCAATCAAGGGACTATTTAACAATTTATGATACTATAGAGATTTATTAATCAATTTTGATAAACTACAAGGACTAACTTTAATTAATTAGCTAAAATTGTCGGCCATCACCATCGTCATTGACAGGTGACGACCTGTGCATAAAGAGTCCTCTTTCTGCCGAGAGAATAAAGAACCACAACAGCCAGTAGCTAGATTTGAGAGAGATCTTGCTCAATAATTTAGCAGCCATGGCAGACAACAACAACCTCACGATCGACCCGAGAAGCGGCTTTTGCAAATCAAACTCTGTTTTCTACAGCAAACGCAAGCCAATCCCACTCCCACTAACTGACTTCCTAGACGTCACCACCTTCATCTCCTCCCGTCCTCACCACGGCAAAACAGCCTTCATCGACGCAGCTACCGGCCGCCACCTCTCCTTCAAAGACCTATGGAAAGCAGTAGATTCCGTTTCCACTTGTCTCTACGACATGGGAATCCGCAAAGGCCACGTCATCCTCTTACTTTCTCCGAACTCCATCTTCTTCCCCATCGTTTGCCTCTCCGTCATGTCTTTAGGCGCTGTAATTACCACCACTAATCCTCTCAACACTCCTCGTGAAATCGCTAAACAAATTGCCAATTCGAAACCTTCACTCGCTTTCACTACTCCTGAACTCCTTGCCAAACTCACCGAGTCAAACTCAAACCTCACCATCATCCTCATAGACGATGAGATCACTGATGCCTCCACTAAAACAAAGGCCAAAATTGTGACAACATTAAGTGAAATGGTAAAAAAAGAACCAAGTGGGATCCGAGTTAGAGAGCAAGTCAAGCAGGATGACACAGCGACGCTACTCTACTCTTCAGGCACAACAGGAGAAAGCAAAGGTGTGGTGTCCTCACACAAGAACTTAATCGCTATGGTACAAACGATTGTTGAACGGTTCAGATTAAATGAAGGAGATCACAAATTTATCTGTACGGTCCCGATGTTTCACATCTACGGTTTAGCAGCGTTTGCCACAGGAATTCTGGCAGCAGGGTCAACGGTCATCGTTCTCTCAAAATTCGAAATGGGGGAGATGTTATCGACGATTGTGAAATACCGGGCCACTTATTTACCACTCGTGCCGCCGATACTAGTAGCGCTGATCAACGGGGCTGATCAGATACGGGAGAGGTATGATTTGAGTTCGTTGAATTTTGTTTTATCAGGCGGAGCTCCACTGAGTAAGGAAATGGTTGAAGGGTTTTCGGAGAAGTATCCAGGGGTTACGATTTTACAAGGTTATGGGCTCACTGAATCGGCGGGGATTGGTGCTTCGACGGATACGTTGGAGGAGAGTAGGAGGTATGGTACGGCAGGGCTATTGTCGCCGAACACGGAGGCCAAGATCGTGGACCCGGAGAGCGGTAAAGCTTTGCTGGTGAACCAGACCGGTGAGCTTTGGCTTCGAGCTCCTTCTGTCATGAAAGGTAGGCTGTATGTTGCTTTCTTTTTCTGTTTTTTGTTTTATGTTTTTTTTTGTTTGGTCGTTTTTGTCGTGTTAGAATATTATAATTGCACGTGTCATTTATTTCTTCCGATGATAGAATTAGAGATTGATATAGATGCGTTTGTTTAAGTGATTTCAGGAACAACTTTCTGAATTTTTCTTGTATTTTTTTTATTAGAAAATTTAATTAATAAAAAATATTTTTTAATTAAAGATAAATTTAACTTGTATTTTTTATTTTTTTTAAAATATTTTAATAATAAAAAATTTAAAAATATTATATTATTTATTAATTATATCAAATTTGATTCATAAAATTTTATTTTTAATGGTTATATATATTTTGTTTTGAATATTTATTTTTTAATTTTATTCTTTAAATTTTAAATTTTATATTAATTTTAATTTTAATTTTTATAATTGTTATTTATTATTTTTAATTAAATTTTTTTATTTATTAAATTTAATTTTTATTCTTTTAATTATTACTTATATTATTTAAAATAATTTATAAAATAATAATAATTATTAATTTAATTTTTTTATCTTTTAATTATTTAAATCTAATAATTATTATTTTTCAACAAGCAAACGGATAATAAACTTATAATCTTATACTGAAAAAGAGAGAGAAGGTAAGCCTGTAAATCTGACCCAAAACATTATTGTTTCCAGTTCAAATTTAATTAAAATTTACAAGAAAGATATTTTCATAAATATGTTATGTTATATTTAATTAATGTTTCACCATGTATAAAAAGTAAAAGAATATGTATGTTCTAGGGTTGACCCACTAAAAAATTGATTCAAGTTAATATAAAAAAAATTAAAAAAAAAAACTACTACAAATCACTCTGTTGCCCTATCAGGTTTGGCTCTAAAAAAAAAAATGCAAATACATTTCACAATCCACTTTGATAAAAAATTTAACTTAACAAAAAAAACTACTTTTAAACAAAAGCAATTAATTGACAAACACTGCATAATTAATTCAGCACATTTTGACAAACACAACTAAGCAAACTGCAAATTAAAGGGCAAAAACAATTAACTAATTATAATTTTATATTTTGAGAGATATTTCATTATAAATAATATTTTTTTATAAAAATTTCAAAATTTCATAATATTATAATTCATATTTCATATAAAAACGAAAACTAATACAAAACCTAGTTAACGCGGTCACTTTTGGACGATAAACATATTAAGCTCGTCCATGTCCAAAGAAACAAAATCTGAATCAGGTATCATGATGATAGTTACAATCATGTATCTTCTTGGAAGCAGCCAATCGTTGCTTCTTCTTCTTTTTTTTAACAAATGGGAATTCTAAGATAGCATCAATCAGGGAATCTTTTACATGTTTTTGATACAAAGCAGCTGTGTACCCTAGATTGCTGGACACAAAGACAACCTACAAGCCCTAGCTATCCAGTTACAGAGAAGGCATGATACCGATGCACGATTGAAACTGACAGTGGCACGCAATAGAGCAACATGAGTTATAGACATGTTTTTGCTGGAAAGAAAGTACCAACACATCTATAAGTTGTTTGAAGAACACAATTAGGCTAACATACCACAATTTATAATCGTTGAAATTTAGGAATAAAAGTAAAAAGAAATGAAGAACGGAGGAAGAAGGGAGGTCAGGATTTCAATCCCTTAAAAAAAACAATGTCGTTTTGTTAATGAAAAAAAAAATTGTATATATCAGACCTCACCCGAGTTTATCCAAGACAAATATAACTCTAGTTTTCACGTGTAAAACCTGGTCAAGGTTTAGGTGAATCAGGTTCCAGGTCAATTCACCAGCTGAACCGGGTTGTACTGCCATGTCCAAAAGAATACGTGGTGTGGGGCAATATGAACCCATGTGGTATTTATTGTATAGAATGAAGAGCTTGGTTCCCTAGTCCTCCCGTGCCATCATTGTATTCGATGAGAAGTGGTGAAAGAAAGATGAATTATTCATGTTCTGCACTTTAAATTTCAAAATGGCAGGTCCACTCTGTTATAAATTATTGTTTTATAGATCTGTCGGTAACTTTTATATCTCCAAAGGAAAGGCCAATTTATTTATTTATTTATTAAGAAGTGCGCTACCTTTGCCCCACCAGTTACTTAACCTCTTTTTTAGCTGCGCTGCGGCAAATCATTCCTCTTTTTAATGCCTGTGCGAGTAGACCTAAAAGTTGGGGTACCACTTTAATCCATCGTTTCATGAAGACTTCTTGTTGTAGATGCAGCGAGTGGTGCTTGTCATCACATGATATAATGATGTAGTCTTTAATTTGGTGATAACATGATGGCATGCTCTATGTTACAGGGCTTTGGCATGTTGATTTCAAGCTTAATTTCCAATGTTTTCCCTTTATGGAACGTGCTGACCTTCATGAAATCACAATGTGACCTGATTTCGATGTTGATTTTGCATAGATTTCGGATGTCTTGCACGTTGCCCTCACCGGGTATAATTTGTTTGATCACCTATTGAGTTGGGGGCTTTTTTCAGGTTACTTTAGTAACGCTGAAGCTACTTCATCAACTATCGATTCAGAGGGATGGTTAAGAACAGGAGATCTCTGCTACATTGATGATGATGGCTTTATTTTCGTGGTTGATCGGTTAAAGGAGCTGATTAAATACAAGGGTTATCAGGTGAATGGAAGATTCATTTTTTTATTTCATATAGATATTCTTTAAAGCGACAAGTGTTAATCATGAAGTAAATTCTTAAACGCGGAAATCTTGACCACTTGACATTTTTTTGTTTTTTCTCTTCGAAATGTAAGATGATGGGCATGCTTTAATGGTTGTCTGTTGAGATGGTAGGTCCCTCCGGCAGAACTAGAGGCATTGCTGCTAACTCACCCAGAGATTTCTGATGCTGCTGTAATACCGTAAGTCTTACCTCATGGTGGAAATGAACCTGGGAATCAAATCTAACCTTGTATTATATGTGATCCTGTTTCAGGTTTCCTGACGAGCAGGTTGGGCAGTTCCCCATGGCTTACGTGGTAAGAAAAGCTGGAAGTAATTTATCCGAGAAAGCTGTCATGGATTTCATAGCAGGACAGGTGTGTTCTCAAATCAGTTCTTTTTTATCATATGGTTTTGCGCAAATCAGGTTTCATTTTTTCTAATTCCGAAGCTGCTATATATATATATAGGTGGCGCCATACAAAAGAATTCGGAGAGTCGCATACGTTGCTGCCATACCTAAGAATCCGTCTGGCAAGATTCTCCGAAAGGATCTTATCAAGCTCGCAACCTCCAAGCTCTGAATGGTTTAAGCTTTATGCAAGCAAGATCATAGTAAGAGCAGGCGTACTTATGGTCACTTACAATGTTCGTATTTATATTGCTGTTCTTGAGCTCTGATAAGACTTCGTCCGTATGTTCATCTGCTTCATAAGAGTTGTGATCCTTTCTTGTTTTAATGTAATTGGGTTAAATACAAGTTCAGGGTATACAATCTCCAGACTCTGTGATTGGGTAGTCTGTAACTGAATGATTTATATGTCCATTGATTTTCCTGTTGTGTAAAAATAGGATATAAGTATGTAAATTGACAAATGAAAGAAAAGGTTAAATGGTGTGTTGATTTTCCTGTTGCAACAACGTGGATCAAGAAGAAATTACCTTGGATTGGAGCAATGTTATGGTTTCTTTTCACACTTCAAAAAAATATTTATTTTGATTACAAGATTTTTTTTTAATTTTATCTAAAATATTTTGTTAATTGGGATCTTAGCTAATGATTCATTTTGATTAACTTTTTATGGCATTAAAATGATGCTTAATTTGGCAAGATAAGATTTAATTTTGTAGAAAAAAATAGCTTTAAATTTTGAATATCAAATTTGATAATTAACTAAAAAATGCAGGCTTTATTATTTTTTAAGGTGTGTTTTTTAAAAATTCAGTCTCTAAAGTTGTTTTGTTTAAAGTTTTGATCTTTTTAGTTTTTGAATTTTACATTTTAATTTAAAATTTTATTTTATTCAAGTTAAGTTTAGAAAAGAGAAAGAAAGTCGAGAAGAGAGAAATTTATGGATCATACATATTTTAACAACTAAAACAATTAATACTAGTGTTTATAAAGTTTTTCAATGAAAAGATTTTATTAATATCAGCTAACAAGGTAGCTTGTTAACCACTAAATTTTAAAGGAAAAAAAATTATTAAATTGAAGATGATAATATTAAAGGAAAAAACAACTAAATTAAAAATGATTATCACATTTTAACAACTAAAAGAATTAATATTGGTGTTTATCAATTTCTTCAATTAAAAGATTTTATCGATATTAGCAGCAGCAAAGTAATTCGTAGTTCATTAACCACTAAATTTTAAATGAAAAAAATTATTAAATTAAAAATAATTAATTTCAATATCAATCAAGGGAAAATTTAACTATTTATGATACTATACAGATTAACTAATTAACTATGATAAACTTGAAAGACTAACTTATAATTAACTAGCAAAAAATGTGGGATCCGAGTTCGAGAACTCCTTGCCAAACTCACAGGGACTAACTCAACCCCCCCTCCTCATCCTCATAGACGACGAGATCACTGATGCCTCCACTAAAACAAAAGCAAAGTTGTGATAACATTAAGCGAAATGGTAATAAAAAGAACCGAGTGGGATCCGAGTTCGAGAACAAGTCAACCAGGATGAAAAAAATAAAAATGAAGCACAAAAAAAAATCATTTTTAAAAAGCAAAAACAAAGTGGTTTTTAGAATTGATTTTTTTTTAGCGGGGCGCCATAGCAACACTTTAAGTTTACAAGGTTTATTGTATAGAATGATTTATTATTTTCTAGATCTGTTTATACCCTCTACATAGATTTCTGATGTCTTGCATGTTGCCCTCATCGAGTATAATCTGTTTGAATGAATATTGTGGTGGGTGGGGGATGTTTTCCAGGTTACCTTGTACAAACTACAAAAGGAGAAAAGACAAAATTAAAAAGGAAATTAAAACCATAACAAGTTTATCATCTCATGTTGTGAGTATAAACTATAATTATTAAATCTATCAGGTACACTAACTCGATAAACCTATGAATTAAACTGAGTTCAAAATGAATTTTAATTTAAATTGATTTTAACATAATTATAGCTAAATTTAAGTAATTTGATGAATTAATCCATTGTAGTCCAACCTGACTGGGTTAATATCAAGAAATTTAAAGAAAAAAACTAAAATAATATCGTTTTTTATAAAATACTAGACCTTTCATGACCTAATAATCAAACACTTTTTTCCGGAATCGAATGACAAATATTATCTAAGCACACCTGCATGCGGCAGAGGCCCAGGAAGCTATGACAGGCGGCCATCTCTTAGCAATCTTTGGGGTTAGGCTCCTGAAAGAGAAAAGGAATCTTATAGAGGCTCAAGTGATAACAAATAGCCAAAACGGTAATCCATCCAATGTTATGCTCACAAATCCGTTGGTTGAAGAAATTCACCATTGATCTATTAGTACAATGTTCTGTGAATCAAATGGAAACCTTTATCTGTTTAATTAGAAACTGAGTAATAGTAAATGACTTGCTTTTAATCTTTTGTTACGATATTTCAATGGGGTTTTATACAGATTTGGTCCTTGTACTTTTTTAAACTTTCTTAATATAACCTTTTACTCTTTTTCGTATTGATTGAATCTTTTTGTTCTTATTCAGATCGTGTAAAGATTTCTCTTAGAATACCTCTTTTATTTCTTAAATTATGTAGCTAAATAAACAAGGAAGCAAAAACTGTGAAAATTAATTTATTTTAATTAATAAAATTGTTTAGCTTTTGTAAATATAAATTTTTAGTTTTTCCTTTTCAATTTGGCTACAGGACTTGGGGAATTCTATGTCTATCTCGAGTTTTTGTGTGGCAGCTAGACACTCTATGGCTATTGATTCAGCTAAACGAATCGGAGTCCGAGAGGTTTATGGCAGATACCTCCGACCATCGATGGCTGCTTTCGGTGAGCATCATCGTGCCAATTATCAGTCCAGTCCATCTTAATCACATACGCTTCAAATTTCAATTTTATTAACCAGTACCTTGTAGTTTATTCAGCTTGCATACATTTTCTGATGCATACATAACTTCTCTTATAAATGATCTTGTCACTAACTATATACACACTAGTTTTTGGTCATGAAACCAGGTCGAAGATAAGACAGTATATACATCAATCGTTTTTGCTTTTCTCCTTTCATCTTGCATTGGATCTGGTCAAATGATTTATGTGCTGAATGTTTCAGGGGACTGAGCCTTCCAGTGCAAAGCAACCGTCCCGGAAGCCCATGTGGAGAGGAGTAAAGTCAGCATATTTGATCATAGCAATGTGTTTGTTTCCTCGTGCAACAGGCGAAATTGGGTTCTGGTAACTTGGCAAGACAAATATCTAATGGTGCCTCGAGGAGAAACTAAGGCCTCGACAACACAAGGACTATGAAAAATGTTGCCTTGCCTCCTTTTTGAGACAATAACATGTTGTGCTCTGCTTCTAATGAGCAGGTGCCGAACAGAGGGACGCTCGACGCTCGACAGGAATATCACGGACATGAAACCTCTAAGTTGCTACTAGGATTAACAAGCCTATTATTAGCTCCCTCAGCTCGTTTCAGATTTATGCAACGCCAGTATTTGACAATTTGGAGACTAGATATACGAGTAAAATCAAGAAACCATGTCCACGGTGGTTGCGAACAGTGTTCAGTTCTTTGGATGCTTGGCATCCTTTACATCCGTGGCACTTCCTTTCTTGACTAGCTTGGCAGGATTGATAGGAGGGATTGCACTTCCAGTTACCATAGCATATCAAAGTTTCAAGTGGATAATGATTAAAAACCCTACAAAATATAGTGCGATTTGGTGCCTTAATTGGATACCGGGAGCCTTGGGGATGGTAGTTAGCATGCTAGTGGTAGCTGGAGCAATATGGACTGCTGTGACTTGGCAATCGAAATTCACTTCTTCAAGCCTCGGTAACCAGGGTCCTAACAAATTTGACGACCCTTGGCAGTCGGCACTGCATCGAGGGTTGATATAAAACTAAGCTATAAATCTGATCTTCGCTGGATAAAATGCCTTCTGGAGAGACAAGCACAGCCACTGCTTGAAGAATCTCTCCCATCGCACCAGCTTAGTTTGTAGTTTCTGAATCTTTACTCTTGATATTGGCATGTAACATCTGATACTATAGTTGATAAATATATAACGATATTTTTCAGCAAATCCTTCCACACCAAATTCCAGAAAAAATAATTCTGCCAGGGCTTGTACAGAGTCATGCAGATGCAGAGGGTTTATCCGCAATATGAGAAAGACAGGTCTCCGGAATTCTCAACACCAGCTCGTTCCTTTACATTAGGGATGTATAGCAGCAAAAACAAAAATCGTATCCCATACATATTAAAAACATTTGTCTCATAAATCAAGCCCGAATAAAGCTTCTTAAAGCAAGCTTCTTAAAGCGGCTATCCATGCTACAAGCATGTAGCAAAAAAGAAACAATACCTTTCTAACACCAGCACCCACCCAACCCACATTTGATGTCTGTCAATAGCTCACCGCCTCAAACAAAACCATCTCAATCTTCCATTCCATGTGATGAGAAATCTCCAATTCAATTAGCATCTATTTTATTGATCACCTCATCCCTTGATCAGCTTGCTTTGGGTATACAATTAAACATTGCGATAAAGCAGGGGGGACAAGGATCAATGCAAAGGTCAGAAATTGTATCAATCTACGCAACAAAGTTGTTTTGGTTTAGGAAAAGGTTCACTGCTTGTGAAGTTTACATGGATAAAGGAAGAAGCATCCTTCGCTTCTTTTTCCTAGCCAATCGAACTTGCTTTGTAACTTTCATGCATATAAGCAATAGCAAAGTGATGCATACTAGGATAAATGCAAGTCGCATATGCCTAAAATATAAAGAAACTGCAGAGAAAACCAAGAATGCTATGATAAAAAGTTCCCATATTACAAACACCACAACGTCCACCCTGCAAGCATACACGGGACAAAGAGAAGAACAAAGTCAGAAACGATGCCATCTTAGATCATACAAAGAAAGATTGATTCATGGACAATAACACTGCAGGGACTATTATAGAGGAGTTGAGTGTCAGTATTCTCTAAGCCATGATAACCAAGCATGAGAAACATTCACTAATTAAAAGTGAATATTTGATCAAATGAATTGCCATGAAATGTCACCAGCAACATGAAATGTCCAAATCTATGCAGGGAAGGAAAATAAATCCGCCCTCAGTTTCAGTTTAGCTCTGCAACCACCCAACCACTGTGTACAAAAGTAAAAATAACTGAATCGCATTTATCAGGCAAATTTCCCAAACATTATCAATTGAATTATCATCTCCAACTAACACAAGTCACAAACAATTGAGTTAATCTGGTATCTACACTAGTTTATCTCTGGACTGCTTTTGCCTTTTCAAAAGTTCCAACAGAAAACTACTACCATCAAAAACAATTGAAATGTGGCAAAACTGTATCCTATGTTAAAGCTCACTATAAACAATCTTTTCAATCCCCCAAGTTCCCTTCAACACCCAATCCTATCAAATAGAGTATCAATGATCAGCTACAGAACTCAATTCCATTATCTTTCCCTGAACAACAAAACCCAATGCCTCATCCGATCCAAATTTAGAGCACAGCTTCTCGTCCCAAAAATCACGTGCATGAAATTGCAGGCAGAAGTCAGAAGTTCCCTAGCACCAAACAGACATCATTCCTAAGAAAATGGATCATATTCTGTTTTAATCCTCACTATTTATCACCTTCATAAGTTATTCCTACGCTCACAATATGTTTTCATTTCAACTTTATTTTATTGCCCTTTGTGGAGTGTGGACATCCATGTTCTTGGTGAATTAATATCAGAGTTTTGTCTAAAAGAAATGAACAAGGATATCATCTTAAAAGCATTTTTATCTCCTGCTCATTTTGCATCTTTGCTTTGCATATGGGAAGCGGCTGTAATAGGAAAATTAAAAATTACAACCTTTAGGTGCTACGGATACTTACTGCCCCCATTCAGAGCATGAAATTAAGAAAAAAAAACAAAAGTTGCATAAAAGAGGATTTACTCATAAATGCTACTCCAACAAAAGGTTCACAGAAATTTCACACATCCAAACATGCTCTTAATGTGTGGTAATTGGCTTGCATATGATTGAAATCATCTAGTAACCGGTAAAAAGCGTTTCTTTTCCAGCAAGAGATACAACACCAGTGCTTGAAAAATACGTTGTTAATGAAATTTTAAATAGCATCCATCAAACAGCTATAATTATTCCTCGAGAGTTCAAGTGTTCAAGCTTCTAAACCCACTATACATTTCTCTCTCTTCAAATTTTGCTCAAATATCCATAGTTAATTTGCTTGATGTAATAATGGCTTCAACCTGCTACAACTAAACTGCATGTTCGCACCTCAACGATAGACACTCCATACAAAAATGCTCGACAATAGATCATTTCCAGATTCTATCTTTCAGGAACCCATTTGGATTTATCTAAACAACTAGTTTCCTTCCTTTTTTTCTTAATCACCTCAAATTTTCTCATACACAAGCAGGCATGCTTCTTCATCTGGTAATGAAGTTCCCTGGTGTTCAAACTGACCCCAGGGGGTGGGGGCCGTCCAAGCTATTTCCACTTATATATATTAAAAAACCGATTCAATTAATTAAAAAAAAAATCCTCTGGAGCTTCAATTTTTAGCTTTCACATTCAAAATTCCTTAAGAAAAACCCACAACCCGTCAAAAAGAATCCAAACCATGGCTGATCTAACCTGTACAAACTATAATTTTTTGCAATCACAACACTTTAAGAACGGAGATCTAACAATCAAACTAACAATCAATAAATGACAAACCTTTGAAATTGAAAAGTTTAAGAAGGGATACGCCAAAGGCACGTACCTTGAAGAGCTGAAATTAGAAGCGGAAGAAAAGAAGGAGACAGAGGCCCAATCATGCTTGGATCGAATCTGATACTCTCTTAATTGGTCTGCCAAATTCGATCGCGTTATCATCTTTATCGCTTGTCTCTTCGCCTCTATCTCCCTCTCTTTTATTTCCTCTTCGAGCTCGAGGAGGAGACAGCAATGGAGAGACCCTTACGGAACCAAAGAAAGAGCGTGGAGGATGGGTGGTTCGATTTTTCGGTCTGGCTCCGGTTAGTTGCGTGCCTCTGTCCCTATAAAAATTCTCTATTGTTTGGGCTCAATATGTGTAAATGGGCTTCCGCTCAATGGGCTTTACTGAATTAGAGATTTTTGTTTTTACTTTCCTTTTTTAGAAGAAATTAGTAACTTTGCTGGGAATTAATATTGATAATTCTTTTGTTATTTTTAAAATTTAAAGATTAGGTATATTTCTACGGGTCTGATGATTTCTATGCCTTGACTTCTTCCTCACATCTTGACCACCTTTTTTAAAGATTTATTAGATATAATTTTTTAAATTATTTAAATATTATAGTTTTCATAACTCGTTCCTTTTATTTTCTGATTAATATAATTTTGCGATAACTTTTTTTTTCAATTTCTTTCCGTTTTCAAATTATTCGGAATATGTTCAATTTTTTATATTTTTTTATAAATTTTTATTTCATTTTCTGTATTTTTTTATATAAATTCTTCTTACTATTAATTTTAATTGATCTTTTATTTTGTTATTTTTATTTAAATATTATATTTAGAACATTTTAATTATTTGATTTAAGTCGATAAACAAGATTCTCTCCTTCATGTAATAATGAGTTAATATTTAAACTACTCACATAGCATCTTAAATATTTTTTAAAATATATATGTATATAGTATATAAAATCTAATAATAGATCTTACAAAGATATGGTCCAGGAATTTTCTTTCTTTCTTTTAGTAGTGATTGGCATTTAAGAAAATAAATAAATAGCGAAAATTAAAAAACAAATGGGCCTGTTCTGTCAAGAAGCCCAGCTTAGGATCCTATGACTTCAAATTTAGAAAAGGCGCAGTGCACTAATAAAACACCATAAGCTAAATGGAAAAAACCGCCGAGCCTCCTCAAGACCCCTCCGATAACGCACACCATGTCGTCTCCTACGACTCCTCGCCAAAAACCCGACCTCAAAGACCGCCAAAGCTCACCGGAAAACAACCTTCCACCATCATCAGAAACCCACTCTTCATTTCCCAAACAACACTCGAAGCTCCAGTTTCAGACTCCCAGGACGACTCTTCTGACCCCATCCAGCAACCCGAAACCCTAGCTCCACATTCCCTGCTCTACAAACCAAAAACGACGCTGTAGAAAACGATTATTCACCGAAGTCTTCGGCAATCCTTCCTTCTGCCTCCACAGAATTGGCGGCGGCCTTTCAAAAGAAGTCGATGTCGAGGCATTAATAGCAATCTCCGTCGGTTTTCCTGTCGATTCGCTAACCGAAGAAGAAACTGAAGCTGATGTAGTGTCTATGATTGGGGCAGAGAGCAAGCTAATTATATTGCGGTGAGAAACCATATTCTTAGTCGTTGGAGATCTTATGTCTCTGCTTGGTTCACTCGTGGGCACGCGCTTGAGTCTATTTGGGCTGAGCACAAAGCAATGGTGGATTCTGCTTATGATTTTCTGCGACAACATGGCTACATTAACTTTGGCATGGCGCAGGCTATTGAAGAAGCGCAGGTGAAATTAAACGACGGAGTAGAGAGAGCTAATGCGGTTGTTGTTGGCGCGGGACTCGCCGGGTTGGTTGCAGCCAGATAGTCAATGGCTATGGGCTTTAAAGTTTGTTTTTTGGAAGGGAATGCGCGGCCAGGTGGGCATGTAAAGACAATGAAAAGGAAGGGTGAAGGAGTGGTGGCTGTGGCGGATGTTGGTGCGAGTGTTAATACTGGAATAAATGGGAATCCACATGGAGTCCTTGCAAGGAAAATGGGGTTGCACCTACATAAGGTGAGAGATATTTGTCTCTGAGATTGATTCTAGGATAGAGGCTTCTTTTAGTAACTTTTTAGATAGAATTTGTAAGCCTAGACAGGCTATAATTGAGGAAGTTAAATCTGTACACGTTAATCTAGGAAATGCGCTTGAAGCTTATACGCATTTGTATAAGGTGGCTGAGGATCCACAAGAGCTAATGTTGTTGAATTGGCATCTTGCAAATTCGAAATATGCAAATGCTTCTTGAATGTCTATTTATCTATGGCGTACTGGGATCAGGATGATCCTTGTGAAATGGGGGGGTGGTCATTGTTTTATTCCAGGAGGTAATGATACTTTTGTTAGATAGCTTGCAAAGGACCTTCCGATTTTCTAGGAGAGGACTGTGGGGAGTATAGGGTGTGGAATTGATGGGGTTGTTGTATATGCCAGTGGACAGGAGTTTCTTAGGGATATGGTCCGTGAGCTTCCACAAAGAAAGAAAGGTGCCATTCTCAGACTAGGATATGAGTTGCTAAATAAGGTGGCATTGCTGTTTCCCTATAATTTTGGGCTGGAAAAACTGATACATTTGGTCATTTGACAGAGATTCAAGCATGAGAGGCGAGTTTTTTTCTGTTTAATAGCTGTTCTTCTGTTTCAGGGGGTGTTCTTCTAATTGCTCTAGTTGCTGGGGATGCTGCCCTCAAGTTTGAGACTATGTCTCCAGTGGAGTCTGTGAAAAGGGCCCTAGTCATATTGCGTGGTATTTTCCATCCAAAAGGAATTTTTGTTCCAGATCCAGTTCAATACTCGTTGAGAAAAGATTGCTTGACATAATGATCTTATTATCATGTTGCAGTGGATCTTATTCTTATGTTGCAGAAGGGTCTTCAGGAGACGATTATGATTCTTGCTGGGAGTGTGGGGGGTGGAAGAGTTTTCTTTGCAAGAGAGGCAACCAGCGAACAGAATCTAGCAACAATGCATGGAGCTTTTCTCAGTTGAATGATGAAAGCAGCTAGTATATTGAGAGTGGCCAGCAGAAGGCCATTAACTGTGATCGACAAAGCAAATAATGGCCTCAAGGAAATTGATGATTTGAACGAATTATATGACACCTCTAATCTGACCTTAGGAAGCCTCTCTATTTTTTTCAATCCGAGGTCAAATGAAATTGAATCTGTCATTGTTAAGGGTAAAATTCCAAGGGGAAGAATCAGATTCTTGTTTTCTATGTCTTCATGGTTTGGTTTCAAGGAAGCAGGCGGCAGTTGAACATAGTGAGCTGCAAGATGATGGAAATGGTGGAAGTAAAGGTTTGTCTGGTGCTGTGGGGGGGGATCTCTTGTCACATACTTCAAAGAGGCTTGATCCATACTAAACGCAGGGAATTGAGATTGATGCTTCGCATAGAATTGAAAATTCTCCGTTGTGCTCTGTTCCATTATTCCAACTGGTATTTCAGTCTCTTTCCATTTTAAATTGGATTGATAGAGTTCAATTATGTGGGTGATGATATCTTAGGTGCTTACCTGATAATTCTGCTGTGTGTTCTACGTTCTCTCTTGGGTTTTGAAGCCTCTTGGGCTGGCGTAAAATTTTAAATATCGGTCTTAAGCTCGCCTAGCTCGTTTCTTGACTATGGCTCGGGCCGTTCCCGAAGTTCGTTCAGTGGAAACGGAACCTGCTTCCCGAACTGGCCAGGCCATTTTCTTTATTCTTTTGTTAATTTTTCTAAAAATTTCCAATAGTTCACCAAATAAAGAAAATTATTGCAGCAAACGGGGAAAAAAAAACACTCGCACTGTGATATATATATTTTTGTAGGGTTTGACAATAAATTTTTTGTGTGATCTAATCAATGTGGTTCAAAGAACTGTGAATCTTAAATCACGTGGGGGAAAGTACAGTTTTTTTTTTCACCTTCACTTTCACCCTTCAAAAAAGCATACACTAACCTGGCAAATAAGAGGTGATTTGGCCTTCTCGTATAGTCATTTTCAAGTTGATTAAAGGCAAGCTTGATTTTTTACTTTCATTATAGATAGGAAAATGATTTATCTAGCCTTGTAAAAAAAAAAACACTTGCAACCAAGGGCATTTTAGATATTTTGATTTTTTAGACATTTAAATTAGTCATTTGCCATGGGGAAAGACAAAAATAAAGCTTCTTTTCAATTGGCTTTACACCTTTTTATTTTGGTTTTTTATTATAATAAAATTAGTTTATGAACAATTTAGTCTTTCACGGATAGAAAATATTAATAAAAAATTAAAGTGGTTGGATAAGGTATAAGAGTATGATACCATATATATTTGACACTTAATTTAATTTTTATTCTTTCAATTGCAATTTATTTACTTTTTTACTTTATTTTGATTGGTGTTTTTCTTCGATTTCATTTATAATCATTAGTTTTATTTGATTTTTATATTAAGTTTGATTTTTGTTCTCTTGATATTTTTAAATTCTTTTACTAGCAATTTTTTTTTAATTTCATCTCTTATCATTTAATTTTAATTTTTTTCATGTTGGATTTCGCCCTTATTTTTTTTCA
This sequence comes from Populus euphratica, assembly GCF_000495115.2. Classification (NCBI taxonomy): domain Eukaryota; kingdom Viridiplantae; phylum Streptophyta; class Magnoliopsida; order Malpighiales; family Salicaceae; genus Populus; species Populus euphratica. Next base: position 754,177 of record NW_011499943.1, read on the forward strand.
ATATTTATTTTGTTTGTTATTGTTTTTGCTATGTTTTTTACATATCTCATCCCTTGGCATTTTTTCAATGCGCCACAAGTTTTAAAAGTTAAAATGAATTAATTTTAGTCTTTTTTAGATCTTTTTATATTTTTATTTCATTATTAAATTTTTTATTTTTATGGAATTGATCTTTATGCTTTTTTTTTCACTATTCTTTCTATAAGATTATTCAAATTCTATATTTATACCCACAAGGTTAGTGAGTTAACCTGGGTTTATTTAAATTATTTTTGTTGTTATTTTTATTTTTATTTTATTTTTATTTTTCATGCCTCAATATTTTTTTACTTGGAATCTTGCTTTGTTCTTTTCAGTTTTTTTTCTACATGGTTAGCCTCAACCTCGTGATTATGGTCACAAGTTTTAAATGTTAACTTTGATTTTTTATATATTTTTTTTATTTTTTCAACTTCATCATTGAATATTTGTTTTTTGGACTCGGTTTTCGAGCTTTTTTTCTCTCATTTTTCATTTTAACAGGTTATCTCAATCTTGTTTGTATTATCAAAGGGTTAGCAGATTAATCTTGATTAACTTAATTTCTAAATAAATGGTTTATATTGTGATACTAGGCATTTTAATCTTAGTTTTTTTTATTTAAATACCAATTTAATTGGTTAGATTTTTTTAAAAATATTTTGACATGTAATTAAAAAAAATAAAAAATACACTAGAAAACTTGTATATGGAACGGGGGTACAAAACAAAACTAGCGATGATTCTAGTGCATCCTGAGTTGGATGGCTTTCCCGCGGAAAGGACCCCATGTTATTTTCAGCCTGAAATACAAGCGATAGTAGTTAGCCATGACCCTGACCATTCCTACCGGCCTTTATCGTCTTTTGATTTTTCTGTCCTTTCTTTTTTATTTTCATATTCCTAACGTCATAGGATAGGACCCCCTAACATGATCAAAGGACCATTAGTCTTCGAGTTAAAAAAATTAAGTTGATAATCTCTATACTAATTATTTTCTCTAATTTAGTCCCTCATGAATGGACATTAAGTTTCCGTCCAGTTGAAAGGATTTTTCTTCTCTAATTCAAGATTACATATTATGATGTATTTTTTTAATGAGATCACTTTCACAAATCATGACAAAACAATCCAAATAATTCGGGGTAAGTATCATGACAAAACAATCCAAATAATTCGGGGCAAGAAGTGTTTATATCTAAAATAATTAGTTAATTTTTTAGTTATGATAATTTGATTTATTGTTTATAATCAAGATGGTTGAAAATCGGTATTTAATACTTACAAGAGGTTATATTTGATACATTTAAGAACTTTCAAATAATTAAGTTAATGAATTTAAAAAAATATATAATAACATTACAAATAGATGTTATAAAAATAAACATATAGTATAGAATTAAGACTCTAAACCTTTTATTTAAATAATTCATGATCCATTTATAATTTACAGGTATTTCTACAAAGAAAAATGACTAAAATGTAATGTTATTCTAATATTAAAAATAAATAAATAAATCATTGATATATATATATATATTAATATTAATAAAAAATATCTTTGACATGTATATGTTAGCATGAATAAAAATATGATGGATGTTTTAAAACAAATTTACATACTATTTTTTATATAATATTAATAGAAATAGAAATACAATACACACTAAAGAATTTTTATACATTTAATAGGCTTAGAAAAAGTATTCAGTGGAGCCTGAAAGAGAGAGTCCTACCAGCAGCTGAGCTCTGAAAGTTTGGTTCCATGGGGGGCTGCTAGCTTCATGAACAAGGTTAAAAAAATAATACCAAAACTGCTGGCATTTAGATCTTTTTAAAATAATGGTATTTTAATAAATAGTTGATGATGATGTGAATTTAATTAAATAAATAAATGGAAGGTGGAATGGTTGGAAGCAGTCACTTGCAATCACACGTGGACATGTGCCAAACACAAAAGACCACACCACGTAAAAAGTGGATTAGTGTGTAATTCATAAATAAATATCTTGGAAATACAATCAACGGCAACACTAAACCGACAATCTGTCCACTTAAGTAACGCATCCACGACGTCAAAGCGGGATTTATCACCTTAAACTATTGCCCCTCACCACACAAACCGTACAACAAACCCGCTAGTCGCAAATCTCGAGATACCCTTCCCTTTCTTACCGACGAAACTGCCCTCGGGTCCCACCCAACTCGGCGTACTTTTTTTCGACGACGAGGAACGCCGCCCAGACCCTTCGTACGCTTAAATCCCGAATAGTTCCTAGGATTCTTGTACTAACTGTTTAAAAAAATGGATTACGCTCCGTGGTTTGCGGTCTGTCTTCAGATTTGTGCAGTTCAATTTTTTAAATTAATATTTTTTATTTAAAAATAAAAAAATATTAATTTTAATATATTTTTAAACAAAAAAATACTATAAAAAACACTATATGTATATATATAAAACACTTTATACCATATTTTTAACAACTTCCAGACTACATATATGAAAATACTGGATTAATTAATATACATTATAATTTTATATTTATTTTACTATAAAATATTTTTAAAAAATTTAATTAAAAGATTTAATTTATAAATTTATTTTTTAAAATTATAACTATAGAAAATACCACGGTATCAGCTAAGACAGGTAATCCAAAAAAAGGCAAGGCTACAAAAAAGTCGGATTTTATAGGCCACGATAGATTTTTATACCTTAATCCTGCCACTTTAACTAGTTTATAAGTGATTCTACTGGTCGCTGAGGTGGAAATGCTACCGAATAAGGCCGCGGCGTGCACATGACCCCTCTGAGAGTTTAAAATGATGACCAAAATTTAATAGTTATTTTATATAAATTTTGTTTTTTATAAAAAGATCCTTTTTAGTAAAAAAAAAATAGTATATTTTAGTTGAAAATCTATAATTATTGTATATATTTTTTTATGTGTAAATGATTTTTGCATCTTAATATCCCCCCCCCTCCTTCCACAGCCTTGAATTCCTAGTTCCTCCCGTGCTACTAATAGATAGAAATAACAGTAAATGATCCCCTGCTTATGATTATGACAGTGATATTAATTTATTTGTGGGATAAAAAAATAATAGTTTAGAAAAAATAATAGTTTAGCTAATTTTTTTATAACACTGATATAATTTATCTTGTATAAGATATGGATTAAGAGTGTTAAAATCATGAAATAACTCTTGAAATTTTATGATTTTACAAGTCAGTATATGTATGACATGTTAAATTAGGTTAATATTTCAAAATTAGTAAAATTTAATTTAATTCGTATAAAATCACTAAACTCGATCTGATTTTTTGAATTTACTGGATTTATAATATAAACCAAGTCATATGCAAAATTATCTTTAAAATATTTGCCAATTAATTTTACAAAATTGATTATATTTTTGAAAACATGTATCATACAAAGCTGAAAGTTTACAGAAAAAATATTAAATACATAAAAATATATTATAATATTTTTTTAAGTTAAACATGGATATTTCATGTAGTCAAGTCTGGTGAATTAATATTGTTAAATATATCAAACAAGACCTTCATATATTGCTTGTGACGTATCTAGAGTTGCCGGTAAAATTTTGTTTTGATTAAAGTTATGATAAAAACTAAACATTTGAAACTTTCTAACTATATATTGTAGATCCATTAATTTATCTAGATAAAAAAAAATTAAAATCAAGAGAAAATGATATATTTAAAATTAATATTCGAATTTAACAAAAAATGTAAAAACTAGAGATTTAGAGTTTAGAAGATATGAATGAATTTTAACACATAGACTTTTTTTATTATTCTATTTTATTTATTTGTTTAGTTTTAAATAATTATTTTCAATTTAAATTTTTTCCAACGTATTATATATTATTTAATGATTTATTTTTTTAATTGATTATATGTTAGTTAACTGTTAATTTAAACTTATTAGCTTGCAATTCAAAACATGTATATCAAGATTAATTGCGATGGAAACAATAAGGTTGTCACTAGATTTACATGTGCCTATTTGCCAATTAATTTTACAAAATTGATCATATTTTTGAAAACATGTATAGTACAAAGCTGAAAATTTACAGAAAAAATATTAAATGCATAAAAATATATTGTAATAATTTTTTAGGTTAAACATGGATATTTCATGTAGTTAAGTTTAGTGAATTAATATTGTTAAATATATCAAACAAGACCTTCATATATTGTCTGTGACATATCTAGAGTTGCCGGTAAAATTTTATTTTAATCAAAGTTATGATAGAAACTAAACATTTGAAACTTTCTAACTATACATTGTAGATCCATTAATTTATCTAGATAAGAGAAATAATATATTTAAAATCAAGAGAAAACAATATATTTAAAATTAATATTCAAATTTAACAAAAAATGTAAAACTAGAGATTTAGAGCTTAGAAGATATGAATGAATTTTAACACATAGACTTTTTTTATTATTCTATTTTATTTATTTGTTTAGTTTTAAATAATTATTTTCAATTTAAATTTTTTCCAACGTATTATATATTATTTAATGATTTATTTTTTTAATTGATTATATGTTAGTTAACTGTTAATTTAAACTCATTAGCTTGCAATTCAAAACGTGCATATCAAGATTAATTGTGATGGAAACAACAAGGTTGTCACTAGATTTATATGTTTCTCCTACCTTTTAATAATTCTCATGTATTAAGATATTTTATTTACAAATTTTTTATTTTTCCATGTCATCAATACATTGATTTATATTATATATTTCTTTTATTTTATTTAGGTCACTCATAAATGATAATATTATTAACTTATTTTATTATATTTTAATATAAATTAATTTATTAGCTAGAATTATTAATATATAATCAGCTGGAAAAATTACTTATAATTTTATATTTTGAATTTATATTATATTTTTTATGTCGTTTTTTTTTTAAAAAAAATTGACAGCCTGTCTTTAATTGATCAGATTTCATAGCTCAACGAAGAATTAGTGTAGATCTTCAAAGTCATGAATAGTAGATATCTATAGAAATTGATATGTCAATTTAATTTTATAAGATCCAAGCCCGCCATTCTTTGCTTCTTGTACTAATTTGTTTATAAATTAATATAATTTAACTGTTTGTAAATTTTTTCCAATGCAAGGCTTTTAAAATCTAACAATGGTATGATAAAATATATGTTTCAATATCTCTTGATAACTGAGTAATAAAATCCTTAATCTATTTTGTAAGTTAATAGTTACAGACCAGAATGAATTAAACGGTTAGATAATTTTGTGAGTTAAAAATATATTTTCCCATAAATCCTCTAATCTTAACATGAATAATCCGTTTTTTAAATTAAATTTAGTAGCCATTCCATGTATATTACTAGAGAAAACATTAGAATATCCGAAGTTGTTTTGCAGTTTACTTGAACAACGAACGCCTCTCTTATTTGTTTTTTTCACTTTTATCTTCTTTTTTTTTTAATTTTATATTTTTTTATTCGATCATCTCACAATAAATTAATTTACTTTTTATTTTATTTTTCAATTTAATCACTTTGTATTAGCCTAATTCGGGACTAGATTTAATAGTTTATTTTAATAGACTTTAAATTAGATTTTTACAATATCAATTATAAATTTAAATAATGAATTAATATTTAATCTAATAAAATAAAAATAATTTTTTATTGATTCAAATATAATTCAATTTTAAAATGAAACAAATATCTGATATTTTTTTCAAAAAATAACATTTTTTTCTCAGCTTTCTAACTAAATATTTAATTAAAGAAAATATTTTTTTTGTTATTTATTAATATATAATTATTAAGTCCAAATATAAACTTTTCAACTTCCATAATAATTGTTTTTAGTGATCATAAAAACATTTACAGCGCCTTTATTTTATTTATGTCGAGGAAAAAAAAAAGCCCCCCCCACAACATAAAAAATCCTGCTGTGGCCCCGAGATACACCGCCCCCACCCCCCTTCATATTTATCCAATCGAGGCCGACACCACGGGTCTCACTCAAGGACAACCATTCACGTTCTCGTTCCACGTGTCACTAACGCATTTGCAGAACATTACAGCGTACCCCTCTCAACTTTTCTACCTCCTTCCCTCCTTTCAGACTACATTCCTCCGCGTATTAAACACGAGTATGCCTCCACCACTCCCATGAGTTCTATCTCTAAGTACTAGACATCTAGCCAATCATTCAAGCGAGTACATATAACTCTATACATGTCGTACGTATTAAGTTTTGATTTCCCCTCTTAAATTTACACGTCGGTTACAGAAGTGAAATCTGACTGGCCCAGCTCACTTGGCTTTATTATTTCTTAACAGCGTCCGCTCCGCGTTGGCTTCCAGCTATAAAAGCCCATCACCCTTGCTAACCCAAACCCAAACCAAAACCATCAGTTACAAGCGCAATTCACTCGAAGCAGAAATTATTCATTTTAATTACTTTGTGATTTTGATATTTTCTTGATTAAGTTCAGTTACAAGCGCAATTCACTCGAAGCAGAAGCTTATTCATTTTAATTACTCTGTTGTGATTTTGATCTTTTCTTGATTAAGTTCATATTGTGATTTTGATCAGTATGGCTGAGGAAAACAAGAGTCATGGGTACGAGACCAAAGTTGGTGAAGAGAGTGGTGCTGTTGAGACCAAGGATCGCGGGTTGTTTGATTTCCTGGGGAAGAAAGAAGAAGAGAAGCCTCAAGAGGAGGTGATTGTTACTGAATTTGAAGAGAAACTTCAGGTTTCTGAACCCGAGACTAAAGTAGAGGAAGAGCACAAGAAAACAGAGGAAGAGGAGAAGAAACCTACTCTCTTTGAGAAACTCCATCGATCAGGCAGCAGTTCCAGCTCTGTAAGTTTCTAACTCGATCCGTGGATCAATCTCATTATTTTTTTTCTGTTGTCTTTTCCGTTGAGTGTTTCTCGAGATTGACAGATTTTTTGATGTGTTAAAAAATGCAGTCTAGTGACGAGGAGGAAGGTGACGATGAAGAGAAGAAGAAGAAGAAGAAGGAAAAGAAGTCATTGAAAGAGAAGATGAAGATGTCAGGAGAGAAAGGAGAGGAGAAGGAACACGAGGATACTAGTGTTCCTGTCGAGGTAGTCCATACAGAAACACCCCATGAACCAGAGGAGAAGAAGGGTTTCCTTGACAAAATCAAGGAGAAATTGCCAGGACATAAGAAAGCTGACGAGGTCCCCCCTCCTCCTCCAGCTCCTGAACATGTTTCCCCTGAAGCTGCAGTCTCCCATGAAGGATCAGATGCCAAGGAGAAGAAAGGACTACTCGAGAAGATCAAGGAGAAGTTACCTGGGTACCACCCCAAGTCCGAAGAAGAGAAGGAGAAAGAAAAGGAGAGTGCTTCCCAGTAGTGCAGCAGGCAGTATTCTTGTGTTCTATAGAACGGTGATGATGATGCTTGATGTGTGGTTTGTTTGGTTATGTCCATCTACTGTTTTTCTTCCCTTTTGAAAAAAAAAAAACCTCGGTTTACTGCAAATATTATAAGTACCATGCGTGCTTGTAATTTGATGTAAGATTGTTTAGGGTTTTGATCACATCTCATGTTTTCAGGATCATTTCCTTTGTTTTTGTTATTTTGATCCCTTTTTTAAACTATAATCAATGAATTATTATTTCCATTGTTTCTACTACCTTTTGATAGCTACAAGATAAAGAATTAAAAGTGTTTCTACTACCTTTTGATAGCTACAAGAGAGAGAGAAGGAGTTAAAACGCAAAAGCATGGTCTCCATTTAAATGATCTTGAAGACTCCATGCATCTTGCCTTAATTTGATGTGTTGAATGTGATGGTGGGGGAGAGTGATCATGCCTTCTAACCCCACATGAGGGCCCCCTTCAGCATTGTAAAATAACTTCATGGAGTGGAGAACTTATCAAAAGTTCAAGTCGGATAAGTTCATGATATCACTCAACCTTTATTCCTGTGTTTGGAGGTTATATTCATTAGACAAATGAAAGAATCAAAGCCAATGTTGGCTCCTAACCCACGCGCATTAATCTTCGGCGCCTAGAAAATTTGATAGTTAATTGGGTGGGGTAGTCTCGGAGAAATCTGGCGTGGTCAGCAAGTGGTTTCGAAGGGACTCGGGCGTTCCATGATTGCCGAGATCAAAATTTACAGGTGTTTGAGTGTAAAGTAAATGTTGTTTTTTAAATAAATATATTAAAATAATATTTTTTAAATTTATTTTTATATTAACACATAAAAATATTTAAAAACCTAATTTAAAAAAAAAAATTAAATTTAAACCAAAAACATTTTCAATCCAAACACTCCATCTTGATCGAAAGAGAATAATTTACAGCTAAATTGCAATGAGTGTACATGTGTAGGGTTCGATTAAGACAGGTGAAGGAGAGCTACAGTGCTGAAATCTTCGAGAGCTTCCTTGGCTGGGATAGAAAGATGAGAAATAAAAAACAGAAAGGGACATTTTTCTGATTAGCTGTTTCATCCTTAATCCGTTGGTTTTTAAACCCACATGGGGACCCGGATAAATCTTAAATCACAGATTATCCGGGTTAACACTAATCTATCTTTTTTATTCTAAAAAAATAAAAATAATATTATTTAAAAAATTAACAAATTTTTGACGACATCAACTTGAATTCTTGACAGAGTTAATTTTTTTTTTAATTAAAACCCAACATAACCTAGATCTTAAATTACCTGGTCATAGATCAACCCATAATGCCGTGAATATTTGGCTACAAGGGCCATACAGGGAGGTAGAAATTCATCCCACCTCTATTTATTGGCTTTATGGATGATTGATACCGGTGGCACTGGAGTCCAGATGGGATCACTTTTCCTTTTCCTTTCGGTTTCCTTTAGAAGAACTCATCCGGCACTTGAAGAGAAATGGTGGATCTAATAGGGTCCAGGGTGGAAAAAATAGCCGCTTGAGGTCGGAAAGCTGTCATTTGAACGGAAACTTGACGTGGGAATCAAGAAATGATGTTTGTTTTAGTCTAATTTTTGTTGGGCCATTCATTGAATTCGAAGAGAATAAATAACAAACTTTATGCAACTTGATTGTTTATTTTTTTATTTCAAGTTGCAACTTGATTGTTTATTTTTTTATTTCGTTTTGAAAAAAATTATTTTTTTTTAATTTAAATTAATAATTTTTTAATCTATCTAAATAATAAAAAATAACTTATTTTTCAAAAGATTTTTTTTTTCAAAACAGAGATCTACTTGGAGTGAAATAAAGGGTTTCTATGCACTTTACTCAGCATTAAAAATTAATTGGAAGCTATGCTATAACACAGCTTACAAGTCTTAACGATCATGTCCTCACGAGAGAAAATGGTAAAGGTCGAAAGAGAGTGCGACTAGCAACGTGCCAGCTACAAAGAACATCATGATGCTCTGAATATGGAGTATCTAGATTATTTTAGAGATCTCGCTTTATTTTTTATTAACTTATAATTTAGTTCCTATTTTTTCAACTATTTTGGAAGTAAGTCCTTCTAGTTTTGAAAATTTTAGTTTCTCGACAAAATTTGATTGCTAATTTTTTTTTTCTCTAAAGTATCCTTGTTAATTCATTTCAAGATTTTCTATATTAAGTGAGATTTGAAAATTTGATTAAAAATAAAGGACATTTAAAAAAAATAGTTAAGAAATTGTCATGAAAACCACCAAAATGATCAAATTGCAAATAAACATAAAAATATAAAGACTTAATATTGGATTTCTTAAACCAAATAGATTAGCATAAGTTAAATTAGATTAGCACAAGGAGTAAATTAGAATAGCACAAGGATCAAACAAGCCATTTAATAGCAAAAACATTAGACTTGACTACATGGTTTATTTTACTGGATACACGAAAAGTGTTTAATATTTGAAGATATTAAAAATATTAATTAAAAATATATATTTTTTAAAAAATTATTTTAAAAAATAAAAATAAACCACCACCCGAATATTAATCACAATCACAGAGATCATATCATTGTAGAGAGCAACTCAACAAGGACGCTGATTTATTCATGTCTGCCACCAAGGATTTGACAGGCAAAGATTGGTATCGTCATGTGTACCAAAACTTTAGTCAAATAGTAGTGGAGTTTAGAACCAGAAAAGCTAGGACCTGTCCTACAGTCTTGGTCCAGGTTTTGCTGCTGGAACCACAGATGGGCCTGGCATTTTTGGGTTTCAACAAGGTGTGTGTGATACAGAGGTCAGACCGTATCCTCTTTTTTCTTTTTATGAAAATCTTATCCTCATTTTTAGAAAGCTGCTATTAAAAACATCACTGAATAATATCCTATTTTTAACAAAATATTTATTTTTTCTGAAATTTAAGTATTATAGGAAGATCTGCCATTTAAAGTTGATTTTTTTTATCATTTTCTTAATTCATGTTTGTTTTCTGGATTTTAAATTAGAATTAATCGGTCAAATCCATTACACTGGATCGTATTAGATAACCATGTAAGTGACCTTGGCCATCTCTAGGTCTAAATTGGAACCTGATTCTAGTGATCTATCCATGCTTCAGATCAATGAACTTTGGAAAACAGTAAGGGACTTTCTAAAGGAACCAAGCCAGTTTCCGGTTCACTTACTTCCAGTATATTGCAACCGAGGGAGACGGTAAAACTTACGCTTGGAGAAAAGTTTTATTCTATTCAAGAGGCTATTATTTTAATCAGCTATACGCGTGTTCTAATCGATGGGGCAACACCGCCAATTCTTGTTGGTCTTGGACCGGCATGCAAGCCTATAAGGCAACCACTGGGCAAGGTTTCCAAGCTCATTATACCAAGCCTCCAGAACACTGAAGGCCCATGAGAAAGATCGCGCTAAACTTCCTACCTATAAACCAAAACCGGCCATGGCAGCCTTTTCCACCAACCGCCACCTATCCAAACGATGCCGTGGCATGACTCCTCCTAACCCCTGCTGTGTCTCCCTCACCATTGCCATATTTGGTCTCAATTTTTATGAGGTTGCCTCGTAAATCTAGACTGTTCTGGAACGTCTATTAACCCGGCCACGCGTGTCCCGCTGTCCGCCTGTGGCCCTAGAACCAACTCCCTTAACCTTGAAGTTATCCTCCGATCATATCCAATTTCAAATTAGACACCCTAACTATCACTCTCTCTGATTCCACCTTTCTTGCAAATTCAAGCAAAGGTCTGCCACGAGAATTCCTTTTTTCCCAGATTGGTTATCTTTATTTCTGCTAAGAAACCCTAAGAAAAATTCTTTTTTTTGCTTACGGTTTGCTTTTAATGTATCAGAATTTATTATGCTATAGCATTTCTGCTTTGAAAGTTGACAAGGACAGGAGGATTTTTTTTAAAATTTTTTTTAAAATATTTTAGGGTTGTTAATTAGTTGTGCAATCATGATTTAAGATGGCTTAGGGGTTTTGCAAAATTTAATTCTGCATGCTTGTTATTTTGAACCCTAGGAGTTGGTTATGCAGACGTGGCATCTGATTATCTTTGATATTCCATTTTTTAGAATTGTTTAATGTGGTGTGTTTGTATCAAAATGGACTTTATTTTGATTGTTTTGAGTTTAAAGCTGGTATAGATCGCTATTAATTGTTGAAAGGGGGTTGATTTTAGTTGTGAGTCACCCGTGGAGTTTTGATTTGTTTCAGTTAGTTTTTCTATTTGATTGTATTTAATGGCTAAATGAAGAATGATAAAGTTGGGATTTTGATGTTGAAATTCATCATTAGTTGTCAGGTGACTCGTGATTTGGATATGCTTATAAAGATATGCTTAGAAGGATGCTAGAAATCATGTTCTTTTTAAATTGAATGCCGGAAATAACGAATTGTTTACGACATTTCCATTTAAAGGAAAAGGTGTAGGATAATAGGATCGTTTTTGTTTTGTTGCATTTTTAAGACATAAAGGAGAGATGCGTAGTCAGAAAGTATATAATTGGATGTCAGATTCTTCAGTAGTTGGAGTATCTTTGTTTTCTCGTTTATGTTGTCGTGACATCAGCAAGCTTTGGAAGGAGAGACATGTGGTAATTATTATAAGTTTTTGTTTTGATGGTTGCCTATAAATGGAATAAATGTGTGTTAGGTTAGGTAGCCTTCATGGGCTAGAAATAGACTCATCCCACAGTTAGGAATTTAAAAAGGGTTTTCGGCTTTCATTGAGTTCAGATATACAAGATATTAGTATGAATTTGGAAGAGAAGAATCAACGATGACTATGCTTATTTAAATGAATAAATACTTGCAGAAAAAAAGGATGCCGGACGACTAATTGATCATTGTTATGTTGTTAGACGAGAGTTTTCCGTTCGGCTTCCTTCATAGTTGATACTTTTTGTAAATATACTTTTCCTTAGTTCAATTTCTTTTTATTTTGGCTTCCATTCTTATATGAACTTATTACATGCACATGGTAGACTGATTACGTTGCTCTTTTAGTAGCTATGTTTCCTAATAACTGCGCATCTTCCAAGTGCGTTGAGACATTGATTGTAATCATATTAGGAAAGATTGAATCACCCCTTTTTTTAGTGCATTGAAATTTAATTACCTGGATGGTGTATCTTATTGTAAGATTTTCACGTTTTGGTAGCTGCTGAGGTACTATGGCAAATGAATACTCTAATGAAGGCTCCAGTACAAGTCATGTTTCTGGGGAAGGTTCGGATGCAACTTTAGAGATCACTATCAAGACCTTAAATTCTCAGAAATTCAGTTTTCAGGTCAACAAAAATGTAAGTATTGCGTGCCCTTTACAATTCCTTTTTTGAGCTGTACTGTTTATGTTTTTGTATTCATATTTAGTTGTTGAGGTGGAGTTTTTTGGACAACAGAAAATGTCTCCAGATTTTTTTGTAATGGCAGCTTTAATTTTAACTTATGCTGTGCGCCTGTTGTGGAAAAACTTTTCAAGTTTTTGGATCAGAGAGATCATGTCTTTGGGTTAATAAAAGTAATTCAACGTAGTTCCATGCATTTCATTGGTTATCAAGAGAGTTTTTAAAGGATGTGTGATGTCTGAAATTGCATAGATGTTTATATTTGTACCGTCTAATATAGTTTTAATTTTGAATATTTTGAATATAGTTTTAATTTTGAATATTTTCAGATGCCAGTTTCTGTATTCAAGGAGAAAATAGCGAATGAAATTGGTGTTCCGGTGAGTCAGCAACGGCTGATTTTCAGGGGAAGGGTCTTGAAGGATGAACATCTCCTTTCTGAATATCGTATCCAATCATATAAGCATTAAAAATGCCGTGCCTGCTACTCTTCCTTTTAGGCCCTCTTTTTGCTGGGGAATTTCATCACTTGCACTTTATCTGAGTTATTGTGCTCATAGATCTTTTGTTTGGTTTGCTGGAAGAGAGATTCATATATTGTTGGATGTCATTAACCCTGGAACTTTTTTCATCTGCATTTAATCTGATTTATGAGGACCTAGTCACCTTTCTGGTAATTATCAGATACAATCTTCTTATGGAGTCGGATATTATGATATCCCACACTCAGTTATCATCTCCGATCACTCTATGCACGAGGACTTAAATGATTTTTTCTTTGTTAATACTGGCTATGTTACTATTTTCACTAAATCCCTTGACTGTTCCCAGAAGTGGAAAATGGCCATACACTGCACTTGGTTGCAAGGCAGCCTGCACAACCACAACCTTCCGCTGATACAAGCTCTGGGGATACAACCAGGAATAATGGTAATCAGGGTATTGGTATTTAATTATTTTTCTTGCGAAGTAATCTGGATTTGAAGATGTTATTTAAATTGATAGTTTTCTCTTGTAATTTTTCAAATGACAGGAAATAATGCAAGCGCTGGTGCCCCCCGAAACCGCATTGGGCCCATATCTCACAGTATAGTTCTTGGGACATTTAATGTTGGTGACCAAGGGGGAGGCATTGTTCCAGACCTCAATCAGGTGTGGTTCTCTATTTTTTTCTTTCCGTTTTTCTTTTATAGCTCTGCTGGTTTAATCTTTGTATCTTTATTTGATGTTCAGTCAGGGTTAGTGGTAGCACAAGAATGTGGAGACCATATTTGCATTAGTATTTGCAGAAACTCTTACTTATTGTTGCTTGACATGCAGGCTATTGGGGCTGTTCTGAACTCGTTTGGAATTGGTGGCCAGGCAGCAACCAACAGCATAGGTGGCATGCTATTATCAAATATGGTAAGGACTGCTTGTTATTATGTATAATCTCATTCGTCATCAGACCTCTTTGATCTGTATAAATTATGTAGTTAACAGCTTAAACTCCAATGGCATTGTATTGCATCATTCTTTTATTGCATTGTCAACAATTAATTTGGTACTGAGCAGGAGGCTTGAGTTCTAACCCAACTTTTGTCACTGTACCAATCCCACAAAAAAGAAAATGTTCAAGCCATCACAACTGTGAATTTTCATTCTTTGTGCTCGCTGGAGCTAATTCTGCTTTGCCATTCATTTATCAATTCCATAATTATGATTCCTGATCATGCCATAAACAGCAGTAATTTTTCAAGTAGAATCTCCGATCCTTTTTATCTTTCTGCTTAGTGGAAAGGCTCCTATTAGGAGTATCGATTTGGATACCCTTTAATTGTATTGAAATTTTGGTTTATATTTTGATTTTTAGCATCTGCCTTTCATATCAGTATCTGATTTTTGAATTGTCCTAAATGCTAACAATTATGAGAGCAGTTGCATATTGTTGTAAGTGTGAGAATTTGGAGTGCATGTAAGACATCGGAGAGGAATTTGAGACATTTAACTGATTCTCATTTTCTGTTAATAGCCAAATGTTACTGGGCAAGCTTCTCAAGGAAGTGAAACTGGTGTGTCACGTGGCAATATTGGTGGTCAAAGCCCTGCAGGAAATCAAACACAGTTTGGCCAGCCATTTCAATCAGCACCTCAAGTTGTGCAAGTTCCTCTGACCGGTGCTATACCTGTTCCTTCACTTCATTTGGTAGTAACATCTCCTTCTGTTATGTATTTCTGAGATGTGTGTGGTTATAGAGTGTAGTAATCCTGTCCTTTTTGTTTCAGCCAATTCCTGATTCCCTGAACACACTTTTAGAGTTCATTACGCACATGGAGCGGGTGCTAGCACAAAATGGTGATGATTGCAAAAGTATATAATCATTGTATTTTCATTTTAAAATTCCTAAAATAACTTATTTGCTTTATCTAGGTAATCTGCCAAATACATCAGCAGCCAGCATCGGAGACCCACCAACTGTAGAATTACCTTCTAATGCACGGGGCTTGCCAACACCTGAAGCTTTGAGTATTGTCCTGCATCGTGCAGAACAGCTTCTTAGTGGTCCCACAACAGCTGCATTATCTGTAAGCACTTTGTGCTGATTCCCTGTCTGATATCACTGTTTGAGTTCTTAAATCTTTGGTTATACATGTCAGGAGTTGAACCAGCTTTGTAATTTGAATTTAATGTTAGCATTTCGATAGTTGGACTTTATTTGTATCTTGTTGAACCTGCTATCTTGCATGCTTGCAATTCATTTTACTTTGGTATGATAGTCCTATAATGTTGGATTCTCTGTGAACTTCACTGCCATAAATTGTTTTGTGAAACATACAGTCTATGTAAGCATTTAAATTTAAATTTAAGGCATTGTTATGGGTATCTTAATAACACTTTATACGAGGATAATAATTATTCCTAATTCTCAACAAGGCATAGCCACTATGAATTCATCTTTATTAACATCAGGGAGAATGCTTTAAAATTTTTGTGGTTTGAGAATCACCAACATTGCTATGCAAGTGAAGGTGATACTTGGTCATTCAGAGAATTCATTTTCAATTTCATTTGATGAATGGGTCATTTGTTATTTTTAGGGCTTGATGGGTAAATTGATGATAAGATTTTGGAGATAAATCAATGTACTATTTGTTAATGCCAGAGATAAGTTTATGAGGAATTGATAGGTTTGTGATCTGATTATGCATTATTTATAATGTGCTGCCATGTTCGTAGCATATTGCTGGACGTCTGGAACAATTGGTTTCCTCTACTGATCCTGCGATAAGGGGCCAAATTCAGTCAGAATCAATGCAAGTTGGCCTTGCAATGCAACATCTAGGTTCTCTTCTTCTAGAACTTGGTCGCACAATCTTGACACTGAATATGGGACAATCACCTGTATGTTCTGATCCTTAGTCATTTCAGCGTTTCAGATGATGATAAAGTACTGT